>NW_010176702.1:0-17010 GCF_000695765.1 Mesitornis unicolor | reverse complement strand
CTACAACAATCCTACAACATAATGTTAAGAATGAAAGACTGATTGTTCCTCCAATAAGTAAACTAACACCCTTCTTGTCCCTTCCTTGTGCAGTGCCTGTTACTATTACGCAACATTTACATATATATATTTATTTATTAATATGCATTTATATATATTTAAATATCCTCATAGCACTTAAGTGTCAAAATGGCACTCTCAGTATTGATACGAAATGTATATGTACTGTAATGTTTTCATCTATAATATCAGACTGATTGTATGCAATTACCTTTTCCAAATGAGAAATGTAACAATTGTGCAGGAAAAAAAAATTAACAGAATAATCCTTGCATCCATACTAAACAGCAGTTATCTAAAGCACGTATGTCTGTGGTAGCTGCATTTCATACCAATAATTATATTTTCCTTTCTGTGCTCTCAATTCTATTAAATATGCATTTTTGGTTTCAACCAAATGTGTGGTTGAAAGGGCAGCAAATGAAAGTAACCACCATGCCCTTCGTATTTTTTGCTTCAAGGGTTTTTCTCTCCAACTTCAAGCAATGCAGTCACTACAATGATTTGTGCTGCTCTTTAACTGGGAGTCTTGAAGAGATAATACAAGAAGTAGAGCTGGTGTGCTGCTACTATTAACTTTACCATGTTGTGATCCTGCTAATCTAGCACCATGTCCAGTAGAGAGAGTGAAGCAGTTTCTTCCCATTCTGGATGAATGTGGATTTCAAAAGTTAAAATATTTATTTTCCTCTTCTCTCCACTGGCCACATTAAAAAGAATAACATGTTGATCCATCTATTAGGTTACGATAATAAAGCAACAGATTCTGGTCTATAATTTAAATATTTGCTCTTAGCAAAACACGCAACTCAGCAAGTTTCAAAATAGTGCTGTGGCACTGTTAATTCAGACGGTAAAAAAGAAAATCCCCAAATTTTTCTTCCTGTTTTTCTCCACAATGTTGTGTTTGTAACAGTCACACTTCCTGGTTTGAAGGTGTAGGGTCTTGCTAAGGTGAAAAACAGTAAGGATCAAATGGCAGAAATAGCACCCAAAGAAAAAAACAAATCTATTTTGTTTCCAGCTGAAGAATTTACTTTAGTGTCTCACTTCTACTGCCATATGTTATTGCCAGTGAAACAGATGGATTCCAGATGAAAATCCACTGGTCTAGAATCTAATTCTACAACTTAAGACATGCATGCTTAGAAACACATATGTAGGAACGACCCCATGAATCTGTTATCCTGGATTCAGTAGGCATCTGCCTGAGTTGGAATGTTATGAGGAAACGGTGAATCACTGCACTTAATGATAAAGCGAAGAAAGTTGTCATCACTTTCTAATCATTCTTACAGCAAACCAAAACATAAAGAAAACAGCAAAATTGCACAACTTTGAAGATGAATGCTTTAGAATAAAGTAATTAAAATCTCAAGATTAAGAATGTTTTTCCCAGTAATGTCTTAATTTAGTGAATTTAAATGACAGGCACAAAATGACTGAAAACCAAACAGGAGGCCTACAGAGGGTGGCAGCAAGGAGAGGTAGCCTGGGAGGCTGGGACATGATGAGCTGCATGCATGGGTCCTGAGCGACCTGGCGGATGGAGTTGCTAAGCTGGGTGGTCACACTCAGAGTTGTGGTCAATGGCTTGACGTCCAAGTGGAGGTCGGTGACGAGGGGTGCTCCTCAGGGGTCAGTGTTGGGACCTGCTTGGGTCTTGACTGATGTCAAGACTGATGGGCGCTTGCAGCCCAAAGCCAACTGCATCCTGGGCTGCATCACAAGAAGTGTGGCCAGCAGGGCCAGGGAGGTGATTCTGCCCCTCTACTCTGCTCTGGTGAGACCCCACCTGGAGTACTGCGTCCAGTTCGGGGGCCCCCAACATAAGAAGGACGTGGAGCTGTTGGATCAGGTCCAGAGGAAGGCCACAGAGATGACAAGAGGGACGGAGCACCTCTCCTGTGAAGACAGGCTGAGAGAGCGGGGGCTGTTCAATCTGGAGAAGAGAAGGCTCCAGGGGGACCTTACAGTAGCCTCAGCCTGCCAGTACCTGAAGGGGCCTACAAAAAAGCTGGGGAGGGACTTTTTACAAGAGCATGTGGTGACAGGATGAAAGGGAATGGTTTCAAACTGAAAGAGTTTAGGATAAATTGTATTAGATATTAGGAAGAAATTCTCCACTATGAAGGTGGTGAGGCCCTGGCCCAGGTTGCCCAGGGAAGCTGTGGATGTCCCCTCCCTGGCAGTGCCCAAGGCCAGGTTGGATGAGGCTTTGGGCAGCCTGGGCTGGTGGAGGTGTCCCTGCCCATGGCAGGGGTTGAACTGGGGGAGCTTTAAGGTGCCTTCCAACCCGAACCATTCTGTGATTCTAAGACAGTTAAAATATACCAAAAATTAAAGATAATTGATATCATAAAGCTATAAATGCTGTAATTTAAATTTATAACATCATAATCTTCATGAAATATCAAATCAATAAATTTTTTAGTATAAATGGTAATTGAAATTATACTCTTCAGTGTACACTTGCTAATAGGTACTACTTATTTTATAATTTAAACCTTTTGGACAGAAACTCCAGGGGCAGCATAAATGATACTCCTTCCTTTAATTAAAATTATATATTGGAATTTTACACAATTTATAATTTCACTCGGCTTTGTCAAGTTTTTTTTGTGTTCCTTAGGCAACGTTTACACCTGCAGTAAGGTTTCACTCTCAGAGAAGACCACAGGAAGAGTGACTTCATGCAAGAAATTAAAACTCAACTTCATCGATGGGACATAGCTTTTAGAACAAGCGAATGGAAAACTTCAGCATTACTCTGCAGAGCAGTATCACAGTTGAAACTTCAAAATGCTGAAATGCTCTACTAATAACCCAAGACAGCAGTCACCTGCTTAGGTACAGCAGCTATCCAAAACAGCAGTTGTGATGGGGACCACTTACTGGGAAATTATGTTCTCCAAGCTTTTCTGCCATAAATAATCAACAGTAAACACTTCTTCTGTTGTAGCATTAATCCGTGTTTTAGGCTGGAGACCTCTAATTTTTTGGTTTTTACTGAGCATGAATAATTTCTGTCAAGATAGATTTGAAAAACAGATCAACAAGTTCTGTATTTTAATGTGATGATCCTCACATGAGGAAAAGCTTCTTTACTGTGAGGGTGCCAGAGCATGGCCCAGGCTGCCCAGAGAGGTTGTGGAGTTTCCTTCTCTGGAGACATTCAAAACCCGCCTGGACGTGTTCCTGTGTGACCTGGTCTGGTGATCCTGCTCTGGCAGGGGTTGGACTGGATGAGCTTTCGAGGTCCCTTCCAACTCCTGATATTCTGCAATTCTGTGATTTCTCTGGTAAACAAAACACTCTATGGTTTTGGTTGTGTGCCCAGGAAACAATTCTAATTTACTTTAATGTGAATAAACATGTTTAAAAACAAGATAGAGCCAAACACTTGCATCTTTACTGTTAGTTAAAATGATTTGGGATGAAAACCAGAGCAGAAAACATGGGGCTTCTGCTGCCCTGTGGAGCAGCCAAGAATGACCATTACCATTGGATCAAACAGAACTTTCATTAGCTCTGTTTATATTGCATTTCTGTATGTGTGCTTCATTCTATCAAAACAAATACCTTATACAAGTCCCCAAAGGTTTTTACAAGTGTAAAAGACAGGCGAACAGACTGATTTTAGACAACAGTTTAAGATACGGGCTCGGAAAAAAGAAGGAAATAATATAATGTCACGAAACTATATACAATAACTGTACCCCAGAAGAAAATTAGGGTCTAAAATGCATTTCAGGGTGCTCACAGTATTAGTTGTGCCCTATTGAAGGAAGCAAACCTACTCCATCTGGCCTGTTGCTCAAAGGGAAAGGTAGGACACTCATATGTAGAATAAGGTGACCATCAGTGAAGCAGTAAATCTGAACAAAAACGGCAACAAATGAATGTGAAATTACTCAGTTGAAGCACAAACTTAAAGGATGATTTTGTTTGTAGCCTAACTTGAAGACCTGTGATTAATTCTCGTTCTGTGTGATCCTGAGCGCAGTATTTAGGCCACAGCTCCATGGTGTGAAGCATCTGGCAGTAGCATCTCTGTGCTATGCCAGCATGACTGTGTATGTCGCTGCATCGCAAACAAGAAGTAATCTTTCTGAAAGAGAATATTTCTCATTTCCTTTACTCTTTAACCACCTTCTTATTCGCAGCGCAGACCTCCAACAGCTAAGCCATCACAACCAAAAGCACAGGGGCCACTAACACAAACGGTTTTGGATTCACTTTGGCACCAGGAATTTCATAGCAAGGAGGTTTGCAACGCAGCCTTATCAAATCTGCAAAATGAGCAGAAAGGCAATTCCTTGATCTCACAATTTCTGTGAGAGAATGAATGCAGTAAGCATCTATTAGCATTTATTTAGTTCATTACTGGTTTACCTGAAGAATCCAGAATTATTTTAGATAGATCAAGGGTAAAACTTTGGCTGTGAGACTGTATGTTATACCCTTCCCCATTCTGCCACTCTCCCTCTGCTCTTCCCTTGCGCTGAACCTGCTCCAAGGATAAACAACTCAAAACAAAACACGCATCTGCAACCTACACAGGATCAGCTCTGAAGCACCATCACCGTGTAAGCAAAGCCTCCCTTTTGCTCCTGTCTCATAGGACAGGACTGCCACGGTACAGACATTGCCCTCTTCCAGTTAAAGGAGGGGCAAGAAGTAATTTGGTTCATTTGCTGCAGCTGGGATTAAGGAGTTTCACATTTAATAACGCAATCATCGAGTTCAGATAGGAACTACAAAAACAAGTGAGTCAAATACTTGGCATGACAGGACACTTAGAAATAGTGAACAGTATGGCTAAAATAATTCATTCCCACAAAAGAAATGCCCATTTTTTTCATTTTTTGCCTTAAGAAAACATTGTCAAGCAGTTTTGGAGTGAAAACCCATTCAACAGTTGGCAGAGTTTGGAGAAACTCTTATCCATATGCTTTAATCAGACCAGAAGGGACTCTGTAACAGAAAAAACCCAGCAAATCTCAGAGTAACCTCCAATCCTCCAAAAACCAATTAGGATCAGTACTTTGAAAGAAATAACATATTTCTTCTAATGAAATAGCCTTACAGCTTTTTATTTTAATTATTACTAGTATTATTATTTTACAGGAACACTCCAACCCTGCTCAGATTTAGAGATATGCTTTTCAAACCAATAGTACATGCACGTTCTTGTAACAGTCACAATAAAGAAAGTCTGTTTTCCTCCTTTCCAGTCACACGGAGCCCTCCTCTAGGCACCATTAGAGGCTCTGAGCGAGAGCAGATACCCAACTCTCTCCGAGTTTGCCCTGAGGATACAGAAGTTTCTTGGCATCACAATAGGTCTTTCTTCAGTAAGTACATGCAGTAATAACTGAAAAGCCCTTAGAAACCCTGACCTACCTGAAAAAGCACAAACTTTTACTTGCTCTCGTGTACGCAGCACAAAAATGCTGATCCATTTGTGAAAGTCTGTCACTTGTAAAGACATCTTCTCCGTCTGACACCAACCTGCACCACTGCTGTGCAAAATGTTAGCCCTGTTCAAGAAGCAATTCAGATGGAGATGTTCGGTAGCTGGGCCTCTGCACAACCACCCGAGCAGAGAAATCCAGGATCATCTGCTTGTGCCCCCAGCACAGGAATGAAATGAAGAAGGAGCAAAGGCAGGTAATCAATTTAGGCAGCCAAAGTCAGAGAATAAGGCATGGATATTTACTTGCACGTGACAGGGACGGAAGCCAGGAAGGCCAGCGCAGTTCCCATCCGTGGCAGCATTTCTTACTTCTTCAGCTGAAGTTGCTGTCACAGCAGTGAGGGTGGTTGCGTTATCCTCACTTCAGGGATGTAACACCTGCCAGTCAAATGGCACACAGGTCGGGGTACCAGCCCTACTCCATTCAATCAGCTACTGCACCCAGAATGCAGTGACAGCCCCTGCTTTCCTTGCTCGCTGCCTTTCACAGCATTTCCCTACGTTTTCAGTTCCTACATTGTGCTACAATCACCCAGCAAAAGCCTGTCCAGCCTCTCTTCAGACATATCCAGGGCTTTCCTTCTATCTCACTGAGGACCTTATTTGCGGAGGATCCACGCACTTGCACTAATTTACATCTTAAAGCCAGACAGAGATGGCTTTCCAAACTCTACATCAGCATTTTTTCTTATGGCACTTTGAGCAACACTTCCCAAATTGCGCGTAATTTCTACTCTCCTTTCAACAACCAACAACAGGGGAAAGGTCACAAGGGAAAGGGAACACGTTCAGGCCTTTCTGTCTTTGCCTGTCACGGGTGTAAATAAAGGAATAAAGGTGAAAGTTTGGTTGAATCCCTCATAGTGGACACCGTCAGCAGGCTTCTGTCTCGATGAAGCTCTGTTCAGGATGGGAGGTTAACACACATGGCACTACTGCCGAGTGCTGGATGCTAAGCTTTAAAAATACAAAGTATTTTGCTAAGTAGTAACTCCACCTTCCCTAACACCTTCCTATCAACTCTTCATTACTATACAAGCTACTCATCATAGTATGAAAGGACATTTAAAGTTTATCTCTTCTGCTTACCTATTACCTCTCCTTGTTAAAAGCCCATCTGCAGTCTCATACTCATCTTTAGGGCAGAACTCTATTCTGATCACTTGCTGTATTTTCCAATAAATGTGATGTTTTCTTCTCATACTTCTGTCATTGAGGAGCTAAAGCAGAATACAGAGACCCTTTTAAAACTACTTCTTCACTACTTCGTGGCTTTCTGAATATATCCACTATCACCTTTTCATACTTCAACTATAAGCTCTTGAGGTAACTTGGTTTTTGTTTTGCGCTTGAATTGTGCTTGTGATTAAGGCAGTAGGGTACTTCATGATTGTTTTTAACGGTAATAATGACACTTTGCACTAAAATATTCCTTTACGGATGTTATGTTTACCTTCATTTTGTGAACATAAACTTCAATGCAAAACTGTGTAAGGTCAATAGCAGAGATGTATAAATATTAAATACTGTATCCAACACTATTGGATGAATCCGATTATTTCTTCTTATATGTAATTCAGTAGCATTGCAATTGATAAAATGGTATTTTCTAGAACATCCTATGTTGTGTTACACCTGCAATTCCTTTCTAGAAGGGAAAATCTGTAAATAATTATACATCAAATACTGAGAGCAAAGAAAAAGATCTCCTCTCTTCTCAGTATTTACGATGAGTTCCTAATAAATTATTTTTACAGCTCAGAACAAAAGTAATTTTTAGTGTGCAGAGACCCCTGGCTCCAAGATTTAGTTGAACTTTATCAAAAAGGGAGAACTAAAAGAATCCCACCAGAGATTAAAGCCAATGGCATCTTGGCCTGTATTAAAAACAGTGTGACCAGCAGGTCCAGGGAGGTGATCATCGCCCTGTGCTTGGCACTGGTGAGGCCGCACCTCGAGTACTGTGTTCGGTTCTGGGCCCCTCACTATAAGAAGGATGTTGAGATTCTGGAGCGTGTTCAGAGAAGAGCCACAAGGATGGTGAGGTGTCTGGAGAACAAGCCTGATGAGGAGCGGCTGAGGGAACTGGGCTTGTTTAGCCTGGAGAAGAGAAGGCTGAGGGGAGACCTCATCACCACCTACAACTGCCTCAAGGGAGGTTGTGGAGAGGTGGGTGCTGGTCTCTTCTCCCAGGTGATGGGGGATAGAACAAGGGGAAACGGCACCAAGCTGTGCCAAGGGAGGTTCAGGTCAGAGATAAGGAGGAAGTTCTTTACTGAGAGGGTCGTCAGAGGCTGGAACAGGCTGCCCAGGGAGGTGGTGGAGTCACCATCCCCGGATGTATTTAAAGAGCGGGTAGATGAGGTACTTAAGGATATGGTTTAGGGGGTAGACAGGAGCGGTTGGACATGATGATCTCAGAGGTCTTTTCCAACCGAGCGATTCTGTGATTTCACTGAACCGTGGATACTGTGCAAGTCCCACATACACACCTGCTGCAGGCTGAAATGTGGGAGAGCTTTCACTTCAATACAGAAGGATTTGCAACAGAACAGTCTGAATTATGCTTAAAAGGTGAAATTATAAACTAAAAAGAGGAATATCACTGTAACTGAATGAGCAATAATGTAAGAGCACATAGCTATGGTCCAATGAACGTCTGCTCAGATCCTATTGCAAATGAGGTTACTGTAGATTATTAATCACTTCATTTATATACACGCCCAAAATACATGCAGAATCTGTTACATTCACTTGCATCTGTTACACTGATGATTTATAAGGACTTTTTTTGTTCTGCACACAAAGCTCTCGTTTTCACTTGACAGACAGCAGTTCATGAGGAATAAACAATCAACATAAGTGCAGCTGTTCCGAATAGAAAAAAAAGAGGTTTTGTACATTCTTGTGTGACAGGGGATGTGGTCAGCCATAATTAAAGGGCATCATGTTTGCAGACCTTTTTTTAAATTCCTCTTTTTACTCAAAATATGTGAATACTTATAAAAAGCTTAACCGAACAGAGCAACAACAAGTATTGGGTGTGAGGGAATGAAGTGGTTTTTAAGTTCCCTCTTGGTATTAGAAATGGGTAGCTGTTGTGAAGAAAAAGTTTACTGATCCCAGTAGGTTCACAGGGGGTTCATCACACACTGAACACTAGAAATGCCTGTTTATTACAACTGAAAAGTGTATTTGGCAAAGAGATGAAAACGATTTCTACAGCACACGCAGTTTTAATTTGCTCCTTCAGTATAGATGTTAAATTGCATTCCACAACAGGTTTCTGTTCATTTCCTATCACAATAAGGGGAACACACCCAACATTCCTGTGCAGCAGCCACTGCAGATCAGAGCTTGTCCTGCCACGAAAGTAGAAAATCCCTGAACAAAACATTACTTTGCGAGGAAGAACCTCACCTCCATCCTCACGCATCAGCTCTCAGTGTCATCAAACGTGTTAGAGACCGACCACGTTTTAAGATTGGTGAAGAAAAATAATTTGTGGTGTTTGTCATACTTAAATTGGCTTTATAGGTAACATACACATCACAACCCACAAGGCACGGTAGAGACTATGGCTACACTGCCCACGTAAAGATCCTCCCAATGTCTGAACCAGACAGATTCGTAATTTGGGAGCTGGCTTTTCTAGCCCTACGCTGCCAGCTATAAAGTTGTCCTGACGTACTCTTAATATGCAGCTGTATCACTTCTACCTGCTTATTTTCCAATATCTATAGCTCTTAACTCCCATCTCTTGTTACTTAATTATATCCGTATATATTATGCACACAAGCATAGTATATGTGATTACACAACAGCTAAAGGGCAAAATCAATTGAAGAAGTACACTTAAGAGAAAAAGAAGAAAAACACATTTGAAATCCTCCTTGGAGTAAACATTAAAAGCATAAATGCAAAGTCATAAGTACAGGAGTCCTGAAGTGGAATGAACAGCATTACAAGGAGCCAAAATCTGAATAGGAGACAATGACCAAGGCAAATCTCATTCAGGAATGTTCAGAAAAGCACCATGAAGCTGGGTCACTGAGCTGCCAGAGCGGGCTCAGCTGAAATACGGCGTTCAGATTTATCTCCAGCACTTGTAAGATGCAGGCAGAGAGAAAACATTCAGAGGAAAAGGAAGAAGGAAAGGAAAACATGAAATATGATAAAAGATTGAGTGATAGGAATTTCTTTAATCTCGACAAGCCCTGACTGACAGGAGATGTGATAACAACCGTGTAAGAGAGCATCAGACGATCGGCTGTTCCCCAGCCCATGAGCGACAGGAAAGATTTATCTTATGTATTGAAAAAAAGCAATTCATACAAGGCAAAGCAGCGCAACAGGTGATGGGGGAAACTTCCGAAATCTTCATCCCTGAGTGCCAGGATCAGCACAAATACCCAGCAAGGATGAGCCTGGTCTGTCCGCACCCTGCTTAGAGCAGGACAATGGCTCACAAAGGTCCCACTGAGTTCCCTTCCAGCCTCACATTTCTGTGACTGCACTGCACATCGGGTACCTGGAAGCCTCACCGTTTATTTTAATAATAATAAATATTATTAGCATATTTTTATAAGCTGAGGGAAATGCTGAATTCTAGAAACAATTCTAGATCGATTTAAAATCCGCGCTATTGATGACCTGCACCCCAAGCTCTTCTGTACACAGAACCAAGCTCCAACACACCTTTTTTCCTCAGTGACTATTTCTCCAATTGTACATTTTAACCCTTTAGATTTATTCTATTCATGCCTTAATGAAAATCAACAACTGCATGTCTGTATACCTGAATACAGAATATTTGGTAGAAAAATGTGGGTTTTTTTTAATTGCATGTCAACGCACAAGGCCTTAATTCACATGTGAATGTGAAAAGGAATGAAACTACTCCAGTTTGGGGCTTTAATTCACCTACTTCCTCTTGAAGAAAAGTAGGGAGTCACGGGTTTTTAATAACATTTGGCTCCTTGGGAGCAGCAGAAGTTCCCTTGGCAGCATCATTTACAACTTCTTTGAAGCCCCAACACAGTTTGTAATATAAACCATTTAAGAAAATGGTTTTAGCATCAGCTATAAAATAAAAGCAGCCGCATTTCTGCCATGCTCTACCTTTTTCAGTCTCTATGGCTGCTATTTCAAATGGACCCTTCCAAGGTGGCTTCAAAGCACCTTAACTCTGTTTCCAGCAGGCTCCCATGAAATTCTGTGCTGCTTGCAGCATGAACGAATCTACTAAAATAGGACTGGTTGAATTTTAAGGCACCACTACAAGTGACTGCCTCAGACTGTCTCTTGGTGTTATTAAAACAATTAAAATCATTGAAATGGTCTACTTACTTTTATTACAATGCATAAATGAACATTTACACATTGAAACATACTTTTTTGCTTGTGTTTATACTTAAAATATTTTCTCCCTCAGCCTCTTATTTTCAGTGATTCGAGAACACCGGGCATTTCTGAGGATTTCATGTAGAATATATGGAACTAATTACAGAACACAGACATCAAAAACTGTGGTTTTCTAAGCTTTAATTCATGTTGGGTTCACAGGCTGCTACGCACTGCAATCTAGGAAGTGGTTAGATGTGAGGTTTATTATCAGTTTAAATGAAGAGCCAAAGTGTGTGGCACCTGAATTTTCCATCCCATAAAAAAATATGATTTTCTGTAAATTACAGATATTGTTTTCATTCTGTGGAACCAAACTTTACACAAAGTTCTTTGCTGCATGAGCCTGACAGACTGAAAGACACTGCCTAACACCACGTTTATCCTTTGATAAGACAGAAAATGTGCTTCAAAACCATACGGCTGAAAATGCTCATTTGAATGCTTGACAAAGCACCATTCCACAAAGAAGAAGATAAATTAGGATGATATTAAAAGGCATTATTTAGAAGCATTTATCACTATGTATGATATTACTGTGTATTATATAGAACATTATACATGTTTGCAACTTAGCAAGGAAACACCGGACAAGAGCACTCTCTGAGGAGAACTGCATGGCTTTTCCTGCTGGGATTTCTTCCACCCACCCTGCTCAGTGAAGTCTCTGTTTAAATAAGGATGGAAACCAACTCTGAAGGTTCTCAGCACCAAAAATGAAACGTAATTGAAATGTGTAACTGCATAATTTACACTTATGAAGCAATGTCAAACAAGTCAGGTAAATTGGCTGTGATGAGTGCCACGCTTTGCTGAAGAAAGAGTCAATCAGTATTTGGAGAAAGTATTTTGTTTTTGTAAACAATTATACATTTATGATACCTAATTGCCAAGGAGATAGTATTGTCATGTTCTTAGGCTTCTTCCAATACTTACTATTTAATTTGAAGCTGTTTTGCATGGTTCAGATTACGCGAGCAGTCCCACTGGACAAACATGAGGATCTGAATGAACAAATTAGGATGTGTGAGCACAAACCACTTGTGGATCGGGAGGGGAGACAATTTGTCATTTCAAGTACATCACCACAAACTTAAGATAACTTGACTGAACTTAGATGAGTAAAAAATCCCTTTGTAAGCTCACATGCCAGTTAAAAAGTCAGAAGAGGACACTCTGCTATTTAACAACTAAGGCTATATTCTCTCCTCAAACAATATATTAGTATGAGATATGGCTTACCTTAGCAACTATTACGTGTTGTAAAAGAAAATTCTGAAAAAAAAGGATGTTTTAGCAAGCAACTAAAATACTGATGCCTCTTTTCTTCATTTCCTCACAGCATTCCACTTCTCCCGCAGAAATTAAACCAATTTTTGAGATAAACACTGATTGGGATCTCAGACTGATAACATCAATAGTGCTTTTAATCCAATTACCAGCAAGTTAAACTCTTCCAGGCAATCTTTACTTCATTCCTGAAACTGGTCCATGGTGTATAATTCACTCAATTAGGAAATTAGAGGAATAGGTAGCAAATGTGAAAGAAGATCTCACTGGGCAGAACATTAATCTCAGTGTAATAAATGCATATGGAGAAACAATTATCTGCCAATTAATTTATCAATACGTTTTAAAAAAACCATAATAATCTGTTCAGACCTGGAAAATGTGACCATTGTTTTAAGGATGTGGTCATTGTTTTTCAGACTCCGACACCAAATTTTTTTTTTCTGCTGAGGGCAATGGGATCTGCTTGTTTAAAAACCTGTCTGGCTCTACTCACGCTGCCTGTACGACAGAATCAAAACACCCGAAGATTTCAAAAGCTACAAACTGGAAAGTATAACATTATCTATTATTGCAGTTTCAATAGTGCGTCTGCATGACTAGAAATACTGAATGTTAAAACTGCGTGCAATAATAAACCCAAGTTGATGCACTGTTAGAATGGAGGTTCCACTGAAATTGGAGAAGAAACTTCTTCTCAGTGAGGGTGACAGAGCACTGGACCAGGCTGCCCAGAGAGGTTGTGGAGTCTCCTTCTCTGGAGACATTCAAAACCCGCCTGGACGCCTTCCTGTGTAACCTCATCTGGGTGTTCCTGCTCCGGCAGGGGGATTGGACTGGATGAGCTTTTGAGGTCCCTTCCAATCCCTAACGTTCTGTGATTCTGTGTAATGATGTTAAAATACAACCAAGGGAGGGTACAAGTGCTGGATTACAAGGAAGCCATGGCCAATGACTGCTTCTCTTTGGGGATTCTCTAATTCCTTGATTAAGAGATTACTTTTTGTAAGTATTTCACAGAATCACAGAATCGGTCGGTTGGAAAAGACCTCCGAGATCATCACGTCCAACCGCTCCTGTCTATTTAATGAAAGAGAAGACAGTGTGGAGTCTTTCTTAAGTAAGGACACTCTCATACTTCATTAGGATATTAGACTTAATGAAAAATCAAGAATGGGCAGTAATAATATTTCTTAAAATTGTGTTGTTAAAATAATTTTCCTCTGGCTTCAGAGTTTTATGATGACATCATCTTATGATTCTGCCACTATTCCAAGTACTATCCATGAAATAGAGGCCAGCCCCTACCTATAAATTATCCACCAGCATTGCTGTACATCACTAGCTTTGTAAATCGTAGCTTTGTATGGATTAATTAATGATGCTCCTTAGGCTCACATCATTGCTTTTAAGATTATCATTAACTTCTTTTAAACAGCCTGTACAGAGAAATTGCTTCTGTTCACACTTAGGCAGCTCTTCATTTATTGATTTTCCAAATTCCCCTATAATTTGTAACGGTTATGAATGGTAACGAAATATCCCATCCTATAATGGAAATTTTATGGGTTATTTTTTTTCTTCTTCAAGAGCACGGCAACTCTCTTTTCCAATTCAAGGAAGCATTTCCTGATGTAGTTTTTAAAAAATATTGGATGTACCAGTGAGAGACATGTAGTTCATAGAAAAGAGGCAATAAATAACAAAAAATAAGGTTGCCTACCACAAACCCACCTCACTATTTACTACCACTGCTACATACAAACATTGGGTGTTAATTTATCTTCTTATGTTCAGTCCTAATTCTAAGCAAACGCACAAATAAATCCCTAACTCCACTGAGTTGTATGCCAGTAGCTCGCACAAGTAACGGCTGATTTTACTTTACTCTTCTCTCACGACGTTACCTCAAAGGTATTCCTAAACTGTAAATTAAATAGGAATATGGCCCTGTTCTGCAGTGCACAACCAGGACAGCTTGGTTTGCTACAGCAGAGCAGAAGAGAGTGACCCAGAGACCTGAACGTGGCCTTCACCTCCATACAAGGTCCAGGTTCCCTGGTCTCTCAGGCTTGCAAAATATTAGGCGCTCAATCCCACTACCTCTATCACATCAAAGATGTGAAGGTTTGGTTTTATTTTTAGAAATGCTTTGTTAGCAATGTAGTAAATTACTTTGTATTCTCCATGTAAATACCTAGCTGTAAAAGCAGCTCGACTTCTTATTTTTAATTACAATGTGGAGCATAATTGAAAATCCCCTCTGACAAGTTCTCATTTCTCTTTGGGCTGTTGACTCGAGCATCAACCTTTGGGTTTTGGTGAATGCCTGGGCTGTACTCTGAAGTGCTTCGTAGCAGCAAACAGTTTTAAAAAGCGCTTATGAACCTAAACTCTACATTTATGTCGCATCAAAAGACGTATTGCTATTTTAGGCACCTAATCACCACGGTTTTTTTTCCCTGCATGAAAGGTGCCTGTGACTTGCTTAAGCACAAAGGCAATTAAAAAAAAGTAAATACAGTATTTAAAGTTATACATATTGACAGAGTGCAAACAAGAAGAGATCAATGACAGAATTTACCCTGACTAAAAGACAGGAAGGCCGAGCCAAAAAGGCATTACACAGATGACTCAAGAACGGGAAGTATTTTTATTATTAACTTGTGATTACCCAGAACACCGCACACTGAAAGGTCCGAAGACAAATATGCACACACAAGCCAGAAGAGTTCAGAAGATCAGAGCGATTTTCAGAAGATAAGCAAGGGCAACCCTATTAACAGCTTACATATTAAAAGTCTACATCTCTGTGGCTTACTGTCTTGCCAGTTAGCAAGTTAAAAATGATGTGGTATTTGGTATATGATTTAGTATGTATTTCCCCCAAAAACAGAGATGAGGACCGAGTGATCTTGATAATTTGGCTCAACTCTCCTTGGTTACCGTACTCTCCTTGGCTACCTCGGCATCTGGTCCCTCAGCCAGCAGGGAAGGTCAGGGCCAGCTGCACGGAGTTAGCAAAATTTGTCTACAACACAATTTTAGAGGTTCAGAAGTTTCAAAAATCATGACCTTTTTATGTTCACATGCAGGCACAATAAGGAAAAAAATACTGAAAATAAAACATCTGAATATTCAAATTTAAGAGATTGTATTTACTATGCCAACTATTCACAAAACCATGAGGATACTGATTTCTAACAGAATTACCTTAGCATAGCATCTGTCTTGAAGGGTACTTGTCCCACTGGTAGGACAGTTAGAACAAAAGATGTCCACCAAGTAACTCTTAACTAAGTGTGTCCTGGTTTGAGCTAAATAGAACTAATTTTCTATTTAGTGATTTTATTTTTCAGCTCAGTCTCTTTTAAGTGTCTGCACTTGCTGAAAACTGGCAGCATGTTTTTCCCAAACAGCGCTGCTAGAAGATAAGCTCAAGGTCAGTTGTCTCATCATGAGAGCTGTGTCTGCGCGTACGGGGGGAGAAGCAGACCCAAAACTGACAACGAGGTATTCCATCCCACACACGTCATACTCGGTACAAAGCCGAGGGATCATGAGGGTCTCGTCCCTTTGCCCTTTCCATCGTTCCTTCCATCTCGACCCTTCTGTCCATCTCGATCCTGCAGAGGCCGAGGCCTGAGCAGAATCCTGCTCGTTCGTCTGCCTCTGATCCTGATTTGTGTGTCCTGCATCAGCTCCCACTGCTGCTGAGTTTGGTCTGGGACTTTTCCAGTGCCCAGCTCTGCAGAGCCTCTGGTGACTTAATTGTCATTCGGGGGAGAGTGGGGGGAGGATTTTATATTGGTTTTGTAGATATATTTGTACATATTGGTATATATTTCATTATTTTCCTATTTACAATATTATCTGTAGTACTGGTATTATTGTTTCATTAAGTCTGTGAGTTTTATTTCCCAACCCGTAAAGTCTACCTTATTCTCTTTTCTCTTCCCTTCTGGGGAGGGGAGAGGGGTTAATAGAGAGCGTCTGTCCAGGATTTAGTGGCCAGCCCAGCCCTAAACCATGACAAAGTGCTACCAAAAGACACCAGGGCTCCACACTGGACTATAAAGGGTCAGAATAATTTAATTATCTACACCACTACACTGAATCATCCCTAACCACCTAACTGGTGTGGGTGGTGTCAGGGAAGAGTTATTACGGAGCTCCCCTGAGGAATCCTGCAGCTGAAAGGGAAGGACCGTTAGGAACCACCAACTTCATACAGATTGTAGGATGACATGACAAATTTCTTCCAGAGGCTGTGCCATCTGCTTTCACACCGCCACTTTTCAAGTGCCTCTGAACGGGTCTTTCATGCACTAAATCACGGCTTCCAATTTGACGCCCAGCGTTTTATTTCTCCTCATCAATGATTCTCATTATTTGTCTTCGCTGGCTCAGGAGCTGAGCGAAATGAATACTGAAGGATCCTGAGCAGTCTGCCTCTGGAAATGTCTCTGGCCACAGAAATCACCTTCTGTTTTCACACGCAAGGTTTTGCTCATTTAATTTTGGTTTTTTAAACAATTTCAGTTCCTCAGCAACATCACAGGCTATCAGCAATGAACATGGAAGCAACCCCCACGAAGTCCTGCTCCACCTCCCTCCCCAGAGATAACTGCAAGAGCAGATGCAACAGCTTTGTGATTATCTTGACTTTCCCGTGAAAACTAAACCAAAACCTTCTCAACAAAAACCCTGGCTTCTTCAGCCAAACCTTTCATCATCATCATTAAAAAAGTTCTGCGCACTTAGGAGAAGCTAACAAA
>NW_010176701.1:0-6187 GCF_000695765.1 Mesitornis unicolor | reverse complement strand
ATTCTGTGATTCTGTGTGATTCTGTGACTTTATCTCAACCAAGAAGTTTTCTCACTTTTACTCTTTGATTATCTCCCGCATCCTATCAGGGATGTGTGTTGCTCAGTTGCCAGTTGGGGTTAAACCATGACACCATACCACCCCCAACTGATAGCAGGATTATTTTCCTATCTTGTCTCTCTGCTTATTTTTCTTTAAGATGCACAGTTACGTACTCCCAAGCTTTATTAAAATTAACTATATTCACATGCCATGTAACTCATTAGGGAATATTAGGCTTTTTAAAAAAAACAAAACAGAAATTAACCCTCTGAAAGCCAGAAATTTACTTGTTTTCACAGAGCCTCCTTTACTTCTTTGTTTATCAAATTGTAGATGAGAGGATTGACCAAGAGGGTTAGAATGGTAAAAAAACCAGAGACGACTTTGTTTGGAGATATTTGGGTATTGTGATGAGGAAGTACATAGACAGTTAATATTGAACTGGTAAAAAGTATTACCACAATAAGATGTGTGGAGCAAGTGGAAAAGGCCTTTTTCCTTCCAGTGGCAGAAAGAATTCTCATGATCGTGACAATGATGTAGAGATAGGATGAGAAAGTCCACAGAAATGGAGACGGTGAGCACACGCCTGCAACAACAGAAGTGACAAGTCCTACCATGTGAGTGTCACTGCAGGAGAGTTTTATCATTGGGAATGAGTCACAGAAAAAATGTTCAATTTCATTAGGCCCACAGAAATCTAACTTTGAGATCAGGAATGTTTGCATAGAATTGGACAGAAAGCCACTTATCCAAGATGCAACACCCAGCTGGAGGCAGAGCTTGCTGTTCATATGGGATGGATAGTGCAGGGGCTTGTACGCTGCTAGGTACCTGTCATAGGACATCACTGCGAGGAGATAGCACTCAGCAGCTGCCAAGCAACCAAAGAAATAGCATTGTGTAAAACATCCGTTGACTGAAATACTTCTGTCTCCACCCAGAGAGCTAAGCAACATCCTTGTCAAGATATTCGAGCTGTAGCAGATTTCCGAGCAGGCCAAATTGCCCAGAAAGAAGTACATTCGGGTGTGAAGGTGCCTATTAGCTGCCATCAGCACAATGATCACGATGTTTCCAGTTATGGTCACAATGTAAATTGCCAGAAACACCAGGAAGAGGAGAGAATCCAGTTCATGGTCATTCCCAAATCCAAGGAGGATGAACTTTGTAACAACTGCTTTGTTTTTCCACTCTTGCTTTGTCATAACTTTTGCTCTAGTGATAAAACAGGAAATGTTAACATCAATGAAGTCCTCGACAGTTAAGCCTCAAATAATGAAAGTTTCTTCACAGAACAGAGAAGAAAAGAGGAAAAAAGAATTTGCATTAGCAGACCTGTCACCTGATTTCTGTGAAGATCTCTGACATACTAAAAGTCACATTATTTGTTACTCTATGTACCGAAAAGAGCACTTAAAACTGAAGTAATGCCTGTGCTTCTCTGGCAAAAGGGTACTTTCTGACATGTTTCCAGTGTGGGCCAGCAAATTAAAAATCAACCTTTTTCTTTAGATGGCATTACATGTTTTGTCACATTCCTTTCTATTGTTACAAAGAAGTATTTTGTCTGATCGCTTCAATATTAAAATAGTCATATTTCCACTGTTAATATGTATTGATGCTTATTATGTATTCACTATATAGAAGTGTGACCTTTAACATGGACATTTTTCTTATTTGATGGAGGCTGAAAAATAATCTAACTTCCACTAATGAAAATAAGTATGAAGAACATCTATCCCATCCTTAGCATATGTTTGCCCTGCCAAAAAACCCCCAAACACACACAAAAGCACCTTTCAGCTGTCTCACTCTTCAGTCTTGTCAACGGGGTAGAATGAAGTATTCTAGATTTAAGGAGTTTAATTCTCCATAAAGCAGGCAGGATGAATCATCTTGTGAAAGTACCGATTTATTGTCATGGAGAACTCAAAGAGAGTTTGGTTGCCAGACCCTTAATCAGAAAAATACAGTATAGATAAATCCTACTTGTCATAGTGTTCTTTTTTATTTTCCTCTCATGTGTAATGAATAACCTCATTCTCTAGATTTACTTACAAATCCCATTTTCCAAAACTCCTGAGACTTTGGCCGATCTTTTCTGGATTTTGTTTAGTACAGAAATACTAAAAAAAATATTCAGTGGCCAAAACTAGACACATTACAGTGGTTAAGTCTATACCAGCAAAGGAACTGAACAGAAAATCTACTTCTTTTTTCTTCTGTATTGGTTTTTCTTGTCAACTCTGTTTCTATCCAAATGTGATGGAGTTGGGAGAGGTATTTGCAATGCATTGGTGCATTTTTCAAGCCCATGCACCCAGCAACACAAATTCCAACCATGACCTTTCACAGGCTGGGAAGGACAACCTACAGCCCTGGGGTTCCTTAAAAACATCCACTACTACAAATACAGCTTTGGTGGGGTTTTTTTCAGCCCACTGTCTTCCCACATATAGCACTCCAATTTAGTATCATCTATTTGGACCACCTTCAGTGGCATTAATACCACCTGACTTGGAACTTCTGCATTTAAGGCACTCACCTCAAACTCCTGTTATGGTCTACAGAGAGAAGTAAGTGCTTTGAACCATAATCCATCCAATATGTTTTATGTATCTGCTTTGTATGTGTTAAATCATCAAGGAAATTATTTATTTCTTTCCACTGACAATAGCAGGAATTTAGTTATTAGCCCAGAAGTCAGCTCCTGCCATGCATACTGCACCTCCTTTTTGATTTTTCTCACCACCTTTAGGCACCACAGGGAGGTGACCAGACACTATAGCAGTGAAAGCCACGTAAGGACAATCATCCAATAACTTATCTGGATGACTTATGATAGCATAGCTTTGTAAGACTTACACATTTCTTTCCACAGATCTAAATTTAAATTTTCTTTTAAACTCTTATTCGATGAAACCCTCGTTTTTCAGTCAATTTGCCAACATCTGACAACTGAAAATGCTGGAACTGTGTCGCATGTCTCTGTCAATCAACAAATCTTTCAGACCAACCCTGTTTCTTACCTGAAACCACAGGAACATTGAAACCCACTTAAAAAAATTTTTCACCTTCTCAAGGTTTTGTATCCATCTTTATTTTCTTTAAGAGCTCGATTTTTCATGAAAAAAATAACTAAAAATTTGAGCTCCTTGTTTGCCAAAGCCCCCACCCCCAATAATTTCCATATCTTTTTTTTTAGCCAGCTAAAATTACCAACTTTTCCATTCTGTTGTGTAGAGAGCGTTTCTCCCTTCATCTCCCTTTTTAAAAGCCTTTTCAGAGTTGAGAGCAGCAGAACACCCAGGGGATAATCAAGCAAGCAAAAATCTTGTAGAGATTGTTGTCATCAACCGCATATGCACATAATTAACCACTGTTTTCATGTGCACTCTGGTTGGAATAAGCATTTTCTTAGCCTACACTTTGATTACTCTTGGGCCTAGTTGGAATTATATTGATTAAGAGGATGACAATGGAGTGAAAGATTACTATGGTGATGATGATTACTATCAAGTCAGCAGCATGTTCTACAGAGGCAGTGAAGTCTAAAACTAAGTAGGGCCTGGATTCAATGCCAGGCAGCTACTGGAGTGTTGGGTATTTCTGTCACACTCTGGAGATGCTACTCGGTTTTCTTTTTCTGCAGGGTGACTGTGTTCCTAGCTGTGGTGCCACAAAAAAGTGAGATGATTGTTCCAGGTCCTGGTTTTTAATCTCAGCTTCCTAGCTTGCATTTAAGGAGGTCAGGGAGACTGTAGTTTGTTAGTCAAGGTTCAGATAGCTTAGTCTCTCAGGCTAGGCAGAAACAGCTTGATGAATAAATATCTCTTGGCAACTTGGTGAGACTCAAAAAGAAAAAAAAACCTCTTAAAAACATGGGGCAATTCAAAGACCACATGAAAAAAGTGGTGTCCCAAAAAAGTAGAAGAGAAAGTTGCACTCTACAAACACCGCTAGATGGCAGTGCAGTAAAAACAATCTGAAATGCCAATTTCTGTCTCGGTGACTGGCCTGTGCAAGTGCAGAGATGACCCTAGCTGAACTGCAGAGAGTGAGTGTCATCCGTTTTGGTTCCTAACATAAGATGGAATAAATCTATCTCAAAAATATAAAATCTTTCTGTTGACGTTCACATGGGGTAGCCTCAGTTTCCTACCAAGCAGCCACTCTGTCAGTTCCACAATAGAAATAAAACACTTGTGTTCAACCAGATAGTTTCAGCTTCATCACTACCACCACCTCTCTGTGTGAGTGTCATCTAGAGGCCTTAGCTTAGAGGACAAGACACACGAGAAGACAAATCTCTATTCCTGGTAACAGAATGCCTTTCCATACTTAATTCATATGTTGATTTGTACCTATCCTCAGGCAGTTAAGTATGAACTCCATTTGGAAAGTGAAGAGATAATGGGCAGTGTGAGTCTTCCAATACCACAGTTGTCACCTGAAGAGGCTGTGGAAATTCTCAAAAGTGTCTTTCTCTGTCCACTGTGAGAACTACGCTGAGTAGCTAATTGAGTGTAGATTTCCAGGTATCTTGTTACAGTAGTCAAATGTTCAAGAGGCTAAATCTGGGTGAGATTACTCCAGCTTCTAAGTATCTACAGAGATTTATATCTTCCTTTCTCAGTAAGTAAAATACTTGAGTCCTAACTGCTGGGAACAAAAATGTAGGACACCAGGAGGAGATTTTGTATATCTCAGGTGAGTACCTACATTTGGGTACATGGAAGGTTTGTAGCTGGTGCTCTTGTGAATTAAAGAGAATAAAAAGACTTTATGAATTATGATTTTTCAGAAGCATTCATATTGTAATCATATAACCCCAACTCTGAATTGCTTTTGGATATTGTTTTAACAAGGTGTCCCACCAGCATTTAGACCAAGGATGATCTTGCCAATACAGAAAGCATCTTACTGATGGATTTGATTTTGTGATTTTTGGATTTGATGAATTTAGATATGAAGGGGGATGGGGATAATGATATCAAGATTGGCTGTGACAAGCAGCAGGATTGTCCCCAACACCAGAGTTGGAGGGATGGAGTGATAGTAAGGGCCTTCAGCCTGTTGCCCTGAGGCATGCAGTGGGTGCTGCAAGACAGGCAGAGTTTTACAGAAACAAACTAGAGGCTCCTGAGGTGATAGGAGCTAACACAAAACACCTTGGGGGAAGGAAGGCTTCATCTAAGAAGGTGACACAGCTGACAGCAAAGCTGAAATGCCTCTACACCAATGCATGCAGCATGGGCTACAAGAAGGAGGAGATGGAAGCTGTTGTACTACAGGAAAGCTATGACATAGTGGCCATTACTGAAACTTGATGGGATGAATCCCATGACTGGAACGTGGCTATCAATCGCTACAAGCTGTTCAGAAGGGATGGGAGAGGAAGGAGGGATGCAAGTGTTGCCCTCTATGTGAAGAAATTGATAGAGTGTGAAGAGTTGTCCCTAAAGAATAGCCATGAGCAGGTTGAAAGCTTATGGGTAGGAATTAGGGATTGTGACAACAAAGGGAACCTTGTGGCTGATGTCTACTACAAGCCATCCAACCAAGGGCAGCCTATTGATGAAGCCTTCTTTCTCCAGCTCCAGGGGGCATTGAGCTCACAGGTTCTCATCTTGCTGGGGGATTTCAAACACCATGACTTTTGTTGGAAAAGTAGCCCGGCAGGCTGTAGACAATCCAAGAGACTCATAGAGTGCCTTGATGACAACTTTCTAAGACAGGAAATAGACAGTCCTACTCACAAGGGGAAGTGATTTTGGACCTGATGGTCACCAATGTGAGTGAGCTAATCAGGGATGTCATGATTGGAGGCAGACTGGGCTGTAGCAATCATGTGCTTGTGCAGATCACCATCCTAAGGTGCATGAGTCATATGAGAAGCATAGTCAGGACCCTGAATTTCAGGAAAGCCAACTTCCAGCTCTTCAAGGAGTTAGTAGGATCCCTTTGGAAATGGCCCTCAAGGACAAAGAAGCGGAACAGAGCTGGCAGATCTTTGAGGAGGCTTTCCACAGAGCACAGGAGCTCTCAATATCCAAGTATAGGAAATGGGGCAAGGAAGGCAGGAGACCGGCATGGATGAGTTGAGAACTACTGGCCAAACTAAAAGGCAAGATGGAAGTGA
>NW_010176700.1:0-278 GCF_000695765.1 Mesitornis unicolor | reverse complement strand
TGCTGAACGGCCTCAAGAATCTCTCCCACAGTAGAGGCTATATCCAATTCGGTTTTCACCAGTTGTTGTGTAATGTGCTGAATTGCTGAACGTTGGACTACATGGTTGGCACTGAAGAGAGTCTGGAAATGTTCAGACCATCGATTCAGGATAGAGGTTTTATCTGTGAGAAGCATTTGGCCATCTGCGCTTAGTAGTTGGCTTGAAACATGGTGTGTGGGTCCGTACACTACTTTCAGAGCCTCACAGAATCCTCTGTAATCACCCGAATCTGCACA
>NW_010176699.1:52776-53346 GCF_000695765.1 Mesitornis unicolor | reverse complement strand
TAATAAAATTAAAAATATAATTATTAATAGAATTTTCATTTTAGTTTTGAAAAGAAAAACCAACATTGTTAGCTGCTTTTCAAAAATCTGAACTTGTGGCTTTCTGTGATTTAGATAGGCCTGGAGTTCAAAATTGCTTTCTAAATTTTTCTGTGGCTTTTGATCTTTTAAGACTGTCATCTTCCTTTTTTGTAGAATTAATGATCCTTGCCTACTTCTTTGACAACCTACGTTATGGTACAGCAGAATTCCCTATCCTTATTGCTAAGCTGATATCCTAGTAGGGACGGAAAATCTAAGCCTGAAACGAAGAGTTCAGTAGAATTCAGTAGCACTTGTCCTATTGTTTTGTAGACAACATGAGTTGGTTTTTCACCTAAGATTCACTTTTTTCTCTCTCTGGCTTACTCTCTCTTTCATTTAAGTCACGCTGAAATTAGCAGTTGGTGAAGCTAGCACTAATTTATTTATTTCACTGTATTTAAAATGCTAAGCGACGCTATCAAATGTTCTTCAATTCAATCTCTTTTCTTTCTGTTTGTGAATGTCACACTGTGTTTTACAAACATA
>NW_010176699.1:33166-52745 GCF_000695765.1 Mesitornis unicolor | reverse complement strand
GGAATGAAAGCTAACACAAATGCGTATTTGTGTCTACAGCAGAAAAATGTGTATTTATAGATGAACAAACCAGGTCAAATGTTTCATAGTAAAAAATAAAATAAACAGACATTTGTCAGACAATTATCAGGAGAGATTCATATTTAGATTATTAGTAGTCAATAGAACTGATCTTAAAATGTGGGAAATATTGTCAGGGGAGATAGTTTTAATGACATTTTGTGTTTGCAGACACACTAAAAAGGCAGTAGACCTGTTTTTCACACTGCACTGTTGCTCCGAAATGAATCACACACAGCTTTGTATTAGTTAGGCTGAATAAGACAAATAGTCTAGAAGATCAGTTCAACACAGATTAACTAGTTTATTGATTAGATGTACAAAACCATTTCCAATCAATAATGTAAGTGTATGAGTGAATTTCTTTGCTGTAGCAGATCACATAGAAAAACTGAGAATATGATTTTAGATAGTAGTATTTATACCTTAACTCAACTTGTTTTAGAGAGAGAGCCATGCAGAATATCCTCATGTCCATCAGCTTAACTCAAATGCAGAAGTATAAAAATATTGCCATACCAGACATGCAACTATTTGTTTTGTTTCTATCTGGCATTCTTGAAAGAAATAAAATGAGAAGTGCAGTATACACAGAAATTATAGGTCTCATGCAGGAGAATAATACTTACTCAGGATTCCACTAAGCTAAAAGATCTGGTAAATATGTAGTTACAACCTTACAATAAATAATCAAGGTTTATGGGAGTCTGGACAGTTTCTTAGTGTAAAAAAGTTCTATTCTGATAAGTACATAAAATAAAATAGAGCTCTGCAATAACAGAATATGTCAACAACTGAAGGGAATGAATACTGGCAAGAATGCCTTTTCCAGTCACCAAGAAAACACTGGTAGCTAGGTCTACTGCACAGTGACTCAGCATTTATTCAGAGGTGAGATTTAACTTGATTTCTTCATATTTACTGGTAATATAGAATTTGTATAATGATATCTTTCTTTGTTTAAGGAACTGTCTGGAGTAGCATTTTCTTTCTGTACCGTCTGGGACTGTTGTAAGTCTTATGTGGACGCTGCGATTTTCCTCTTTTATTAACTTTACCCTTACTTGTTGCCTAATATGTAAATACCCAGAGCTCACACATATTTTTGCTAACAGCTTGCAAGTGATTTGGATTCATAAATAAATGCATCTAATGCTCTTTCACATGTCCTAGGGTGTCCAAGACACTCACAGGAGCAGGCAGATAAGCCATAAGATCTACGAGAAACCTATGCTGTTCAGGAATGACAACACAGGGCCAGATGTAATAACCTCCTTTCTTTTAGCAGTTGAATGTTACCCTGTTAGTGACATTTATTAAAAATTGGAGGAACCGTATAGCTGTTTGTCCTCTTCTGCTTATTTATTTTATTTACTATGTCATCACGGTAACACATGCTACTGCTTTTATTCTTTCTGTAATGTCTTCCTTCTATTGCAGCATTTTGTCACGCCTTTACCATCTATTAAAAAATAATTGCTTTGACAACAATTACTAAAGCCTAGTTTGTATTCCTTATTGCCATAATCACTTTTTAGGAAACATTTAAAGATATTAGATCAAATTTTGGTCAGTTACTGGCATGAGTCTGAAGTAAAAGCAGACTTGAAATGAAGAGCTGAGCATTGAATTAATACTAGTGATTGTTTTCAAAAGATTTCTTGCAGTTCTCCTTGGTGAGTTATTCAAACAAAGATTATATTTTTATATTAACAATAACATTCCTTTCAACTTTTTTCTATCAAAACTTCATTTTCCTTGTAATGTCCTTTGTCCAAACCTTCTTAACATTTCGTTTCACTGTAGTCCGTATCCAGAAAACTAAGTCATTTTGCATCTCTTTTCTTTTGAGGAACAGAGGAAAGGAGGAAGATGGCCAAAATCAGACTTTTTGATATACCTCTTCTTTTGTAAGCATAAGTGCGTGGCAGGTGAGATTTTCCATTGTAAATGTAGTTTTTGTATATAATTATAGTCTTTGAAATTTAGGATGAAACTGCTTGCAACTTACTTTTCCGTACATCTCGAGTGAGTTCGTTTTCTCTAGTTTTCACTCGTTTCCAAAGCATTTCCTTTGGTAGCTGCTTTGGCACAATTTCCATTTTATTCTTTCTGTAGGAAAGTCTATTGTAACATTTTTTTATAAAAAATGCGTGAAAAATCTTCTTTCTCTTCTGTTGTCTTTTTACATGTTCTTGAACTTGTTAAAAACAGACCTCACAAAAGTGAAAAAAACAGACATGTAAGTCTATGCTTCTGGTACTTTTCATTAGGTTTATTTTCAGAAAGTTTGGCTTTACATTGAAGAGCATATGAAATCATGAACATACTTTGCAAAGGAATGAAACACCATGCACTCAATTTTTGCTTTAATAATGATACTCTGTGAAAAATGAACATATGTATGGGAAAACCGCTTCTCAATAAGCAACTAATTAATTTTGCATTATAATTGTAATTTATTTATATAAAAATAACTCTCAGGAGTACAAATTGAGAGATTTGCTGGGAACTACAAACTTATGTCATTGTGGAAAGTGACAGAGGTAAAGCAATTTAGAAAATTATTTGTAGTAAGTCCATGAATAGAAAAAAATATCTCAGATCTCTGTTTACTCCCAGTAACTTTCTTCCTTCCGTTCAATGAATTGTTTTGCACATTTCAGTTTCCATGAATGTTTTCACTGTTCATAAGTACCTCTGAAAAATGAAGCTCTTTTAAACAGCAGGTTATTTTTGAAGAGTTTTCTATAATCCATGTTGTTGCTTATATTTTATTTAATTGTACACTGATACACAATACAATGTATTTTTTGTTTCCTGTTATAATATTAAAGAGATTTTTTTGAATATATACTTATTAAATAGTATTAAATTTGGAGTAAATTAATATTGATGCCCAAGTATATGTAAACACCAAGATTCACAAATGCTTCCATAATCCTAAAATTGTCACGTTTAAAACAACCTTACCTTCATGTATATAGCTCTGTTGGTAAGAAACAGAAAGTAGAAGTTAGGAGACCTGGTTTCAGGTTCATGTTCTTTCACAGACTACCTGTATGTTCCTTAATGACCAAATACAGTTACAGATCCACTTAAGAAATGTTGAAAGAAATCTCCTGAAAGAAATGTAGTGCAGTGATCAAGGTATATTGCTATCTCTAAAGAGACATTGGTTTGTTATATTTCAGGCTTCAGTTTGATCCAGAAGTAAATGGAAACTTTTCCATATGAATTCAGGATTCAGAAGTAGTGAGACACAAAAGCCACATCACTGCGATTTGATTGCAAACTATAAACACTTGACATCCCTTTACCACATAATTTGGAAGAGCCTGTTAGGCTCTTAAGGACACATCTTTGACCATCTCTTTATCTCTCCTCTTTTTCTTTCTTTACCCTGATTGGAGGACAGGGCTGTGTTGATCAGGGCATAAAATACTTGCAAAGTGCTGTTTGAATAGCTGTTTGGCAAGAAAATAAGTATTTTCTTATGTAATGTAGGGATATTTTCTGTGCCATCCTCAAATTTGAACTAATAATGAAGGAAAAAAAATAGGCTCTTCAACAGAAAGCTGGTGGCTGTTTCAGGGAGAGACAGTCCATACCCAGTTTCTAACTACTTTTATAAGAAGTCCCATCTATAACTTCCAAACTCCCACTTTGAGTCACAGACACAGCAAGAGATCAGTTTAAATCTCCATTTCCATTCAGTGCTTGGATGATGCAGGAACTACTGGTGACCCAGTACAGCAGCTCAAACTCTGTCTTCATGTTAAGTGAAAACTCCAGGCTGCATGAAAACAGAAGCCTTACATAAACACCTAGTATTTCAGGGTGACAAAAGCTTATCAAAGAATCAAATCAACAGGGAGGGCAAAAAATATCAATGCCTATTACATCAGGAGCTTCCTACAGAGACTCTGCTTTTGTTTCATGGGAAGTGGGATTTTCTTAGTTCCCAAGTGATTTCAAGGTGGTAGGTACCTCTTTGCAAAATCAAGGACTGTCCTTCACTGAGACACTGAGGTGACATTTTTGGAGTCCCATGATAGAAGGAAGCAACAAACAGCTCTTTGTTACTGTACCCTCCTTATAGACATTCTCATAAATAAATATATAAATGAAAACTCTCCAGAATTAGTATAGACTAAGAAAGCTCTGTGAAGGTTGCTAGGCAGCTGAGGCCAAAGGAATAGACAGCAGGCAGGCCTTTGAAAAACAGAAGCAGTGACTTATAGGTTATCTGGAGTCACCATTTACTCAATTGTCATTTGACATAAACAAGAGACAGTAGAATTTATTTTTCTTTAGTAAATAAGCAATATTTTTTAAATTTTTGAAATAAAAGACTTGGTTTATATGTCATTTCTATCAGTGTTTTCAAGCTATGAAATAATTTGTATTATTATTATTTCTAATGTTTAGTTATCCATTGACTGAAAAAGGAATTTGGTGCAGTATATCCAGGCTATAACTTGAAAACAATTTAGCACTGTAATTAATTTTTAAACTGTTTTCCAATTTTCATTTCTACTGCAATGTACATGTAAGACATTAAATGGAGGAAGTTTCCATTGCTAGAATGTATACCTTGCCCTCAAGAGGTGTCTGTGTTTCACTGTCACTAATGAGAGGTGTCATGCCTCAGAGATGGAGGAGAGGGACTAAAGCTCTGGCCATATATGGCCTTGCCTGGGCAGGCAGGTGCCTCTGCTTCCAACACTTCTTTTCTTCTCAGTGCCAGCAGAACTTGCAGCTTTTGTTATGCAGAACCTGCCTTGCTGAAATGTTTGAAACATTAACTATTTCAGTCTCTTACACAGGGAAAAAACAAATTTCTGCAAGTATACCCTGTATGATGTATGATGAAGCTACTCATTACAGAAATATAGCAGTAACACACAAACACACACTCCCTATTACTGCTAACCATGCAAAAATACAGACATTTCCAATAGGCAGGATTTTCATATGCAACATTAGGAGATCACATTATTGACTAATTGCTGCCTTGGAAATCTCTGCTTATATTAGTGTCTTAAATTATTCTTGAAATTAACTGTGCCTTTAGGAGCTGTTACACATACAAGTACATTGAGTGAATTCTATAATCCTACAATTCCCCTCCCTTCTCCAGATAGTGTAATGACAGCTCTCTCCATGTTTTAGTCTACTTTAGTTATTCTATCCCAATTCAAATTATGTCTCTAGAAGACTTAATTGTTGCATCACACTTTTTCAATATTTGTTTCTTCCACAGGGTGGATGCTGTGGGGGGGTCCAGGCAGCTCTCTGGAACTGTCTCCAATGGGCTAGTAGGATGAGAAGGTCCAGGGGTAGTTTGGGAAACGAGGAAAGGCATCACCTCCCAAGACGGTAAACCTACCAAAAAGGTAATTCATGCTAGGATATTGTTATGTAGTCAGTTTTTCAGGCTCTGGGGATATCATGGCTGGAATGCATGGCAAAAAAAATTTAGGGAATGGGAGCACACACCTTTGATGCTGCCAGAGTGTTCATACCAAGTCTTCTGAAAATCTTTCAAAAGCCTCTTAAATTGCACTGAATTTCAGCTCACTTCCTTGTGTGAGGGAGAATTAGAAGACTATATCTTACAAGGGTTTTCTTGTCTTCCTGTGGACCTGTTAGAAAATACAAATCACAAGTTTAAAGTACTTTTCCAAGAAATTTCTTACAGGACTTAAAATGCATGAAAATGCCAGCTTATTAGCCATATAACAATTTAGCATAATAAAATGCAGTTTCACAGGGGGAGTTAATGGCTTTATTTTCACCTGTACATAATACATGTGGGTTTATTTCAATCTCACATTCCAGGCTTAACTATTGTGTTTGTGGAGACTCTCTTCCCTGAAGCCTCAGCTATGGATGTTTTTGTTGCTAACATTTCAGAAGTCCAAGAGAATGTGAAAACTAAAGACCTGTCATCCCTCAGTATAAACGTAATTCTTCCTTCATGTTAAGAGGTAGAGTTACAAGGAATAATAGAATCACAGAATGTTAGGAGTTGGAAGGGACCTGGAAAGATCATCTAGTTCATACTCCCCTGTCAGAGCAGGATCACCTAGACTAGGTCACACTGGAATGCGTCCAGACAGGTTTTGCATGTCTCCAGAGGAGCAGACTGCACAACCTCTCTGAGCAGCCTGTTCTAGCAGTTCCCTGTCCTTAAACTGAGGGGCCCAGAACTGAACACAATATTCCAGATGCAGTCTCACCAGGGCTGAGTAGAGGGGAAGGAGAACCTCTCTTTACTTACTGACAATATGTTAGTATTCTAATACACCTTCTAATACACCTCAGGATGCCATTGGCCTTCTTGGCCACAAGGGCACATTGCTGGCTCATGGTCATCCTGCTGTCCACCAGGACCCCCAGGTCCCTTTTCCCTGTGCTGCTCCCCAGCAAGTCAGTCCCCAATCTATTCTAATACATGGGATTGTTCTTTCCCAGATGCAAGACTCTACACTTGTTGAATTTCATTGAATTTCTCCCGGCCTAACTCTCCAGCCCCTCCAGGTCTTGCTGAATGGCAGCACAGACTTCTGATGTGTCAGCCAATTCTCTCAGTTTTGTGTCGTCAGCAAACTTGCTGACAGTGCGCTCTGTTCCCTCATCCAGCTCATTGATGAATATATTGAATAGTACTGGACGCAGTACCAACCCCTGAGGGACTCCACTAGATAGAGGCCTCCAACTAGACTCTATGCCATTGACTCTCTGACTTCTTTCCTTCAACCAGTTCACAATCCACCTCACTACCCAGTCATCTAGACCACACTTCCTCAGTTTAGCTACGAGGATGCTATGGGAGATGGTGTCAAATGCTTTCCTGAAATCAAGATAAACCACATCTACTACTCTACCAGCATCTATCCCTCTGGTTATGTCCACATAAAGGACAATCAGGTTGGTCAAACATGACTTCCCCTTGGTAAAGCCATAATGACTGCTCCTAATGACCCTCTTATCCTCGATATACCTAGAGACAGAGCCGAGGATAAGTTGTTCTATCGCCTGTTTTGGCTGGTTGACTACTAGATTAGGCTATCAAATGGTGACACTTTTCAGTTTATAACCTGCTTTTCAAGAATCTCCAAGTCTAAGCTGCTTCTAATCAATTCATCCTAGGTTCTACAGACCCATTTTGATTTTCTGTTACTTAGAAAAAAACAGATAACTTGGCTTTTTGTTATTGAGGGTCCAGTAGTCTTTACAAAATATCACCAATTGGTTTTAGGTAATTTGCTGTAAACAAAAGATAAGAATAGCTTGTTTATGGTTGGAATGGGTCTGAGATCCAGAGGATCTGGCATCAGTTCCTAGGTGTGTTTCAGGTGTCTTCTTGGGTCCATTGTATAAAATGGCTAGACTCTCATGGAAGTTTTGTACTGTTCATTTGTTGATGCTTTTGTAATAATCCTTTCTCAAAAGGGGAAAAGAATCTTTGTACGAGAGTTAGCAGGGTTCATTGAAAGATCTTTAAACTAGATTTGAAGGGGAAAGCGTTAAAACCAGAATGGCTAGATATAATGGGGTGTGTGTGCCAATGTTTGAGGGACCGTGTGAAAGCAAGGTCCTCTAAGTCTGTTCCAGGATGTGTTAAGTACATTGGAGCACATTTGAAATTACTTTATACTAATACGCACAGCATGAGGAATAAACAAGAGGACCTAGAAGCTTTGGTTCAGTCCCAAAGCTATGACGTCTTTGGCATAAGTGAAACCTGATGGGATGAGTCCTGTGACTGAAGTGCCATGATGCATGGTTGTAGGCTTTTCAGGAGGGGTAGGCAGGACAGGCAAGGTGGGGGGTGGCATTGTATGTAAGGAAGGGGTTGGATTGTATAGCACTTAGAGTTGACACCAACACGGTTGAGAGGCTTTGAGTAAGGATAGAGTGGAAAGCAAATAATGTGGATATTGTTGGGGGAGTTTACTATTGACCACCCAGTCAGGATGACACCACCAATGAATTTTTCTATGAAAAATTAAGTGGTATCTCTAGAACAACTGCCCTTGGGATGGGTGATTTTAACTTCCCATACATTAACTGGGAATAATGTACGGTGGACACAAACAGGAATAGAAGACTTCTGAAGCACAGTGAAGGTAACTTATTGGTGCAAGTACTAAGGGAAACAACCAGGAAAGGTGCCCTCATAGCTTTCTTGTTTGTATACAGAGAGGGGCTCATGGGCAAAGTAGTGATTGGTGGATGTCTTGGTCACAGTGACCATGAAGTAGTTGAGTTTCAAATCATTGCTGATAGGAGAAAAACTGCCAGCAAAACCTCAACTCGGGATATGGGAAGAGCAGACTTCAGGCTGCTGAAGGAACTGGTTAGTAAGGCCCCCTGGAAATCTGATTTTGAAGGTATTGGGGTCCATGAATGCCGGTCACTTTGCATTTCCTAAGAGCACAGGAGCAGGCAATTCCAAAATGTCCGAAGTCAAACAAGCAGGACAGAAGGCCTACTTGGCTGAGCAGGGATCTTCTTTTAGAACTTAAGTGAAAAAGCAACGTGTATGGACATTGGAAGCAGAGATAGGTGACACAAGATGACTACAGAGATTCTGTTCAATGCTCTGGGGAGAAAATTTGTGCAGCCCAAGCTTGATTAAAGTTCATGCTGGGCAGCACTATGAAAGACAACAAAAATATATTAACAGCAAAAGTTATCAAAGATAACATTGGCCCATTACTTGATGAGGTCAGTCACCTCACAAATAGGGACATAGACAAAGCAGAGACATTTAATGCCTTCTTTGCCTCTGTCTTTGAAATCAATGATGGGTCCTGGGACCTCCAGAGCCCCGTGTTGGAATACTATGATTGGGGGGATGATAAACTGCCAGCCAACCCTGAACCTGCTGCTCCAGCTGGATGTGCATCAGTCTATGCAACCCAATATGATTCATCCCAGGGTACTCAAAGAACTGGTTCATGTTATCATGAGACCTCTCTCTATAATTTTTCAATGGAGAGGTCCCAGTGAAATGGAAGCTGGCAAATGTCCCAATTTACAAGAAGGAGCACTGGAACAGGCTGCCCAGAGAGGTTGTGGAGTCTCCTTTTCTGAAGACATTCAAGACCTGCCTGAACGCATTCCCATGTGACCTAGTCTAGGTGATCCTGCTCTGGCAGGGGGTTTAGACTAGATGGTCTTTCAAGGTCCCTTCCAACTCCTAGTATTCTGTGATTCTGTGAAGGTTAAGAAGGAAGACCCTGGTGATTACAGGCCTGTGAGTCTCACTTCAGTGCCTGGTAAAATTATGGAAAAGTTTATTCTTGGAGGCATTGAAAAATACTTGAGAGTCATTGGTCATACCCAACATAGGCTCATGAGGGGAAAATCCTATCTATCTTAATTTCCTTTTATGACAGGGTCACCAATCCAGTTAACAAAGGGGAGCCAGTTGATGGGGTGGTTTTGGATTTTTATAATGCTTTTTGATACTCTCACAGTATACTTCTGGGTAAAATGTCCAGCATACAGCTACACAAGTCCATTATATGCTGGGTGAACAATTGGCTGATGGTTTGGGCTCAAGGACTTAGAACAAATGGGGTTACATCAGTCTGGTGGCAAGTCAACAGTGGGGTTACCCAGGGCTCAGTTTTAGGGACAATGCTCTGTTATATTTTTATAAATTATCTGGATGCAGGAATGGAACATACATTAAGTAAGTTTGCTAATGATATTAAACTAGGAGGAGCTGTGGACTCCCCAAAGGATAGGAAGGTGTTACAGTGAGACATAGACTAGAGAGCTGCACAATCATTAACTGTATGAAATCTAACAGAAGTAATCCCCATTATAAGTACAAACTGGAGACTAGGGGCTGGAGAGTATCCCAGTGGAAATAGTTCTGGGAATTTGGGTTGATGGCAAGTTGAATATGAGTCAACAGTATGCCGTGGCAGCCAAAAAGGTCTATCATGTCCTGGAGTGCATCAAGTACAGTGTAGCGAGGTGGTTGTCCCATTCTGTACTGCACTGGTGCAGCCCTACCTCGAGTACTGTGCAATTTTGGCCTCCTCAATGTTAGAAGTACATCAAAATAGTAGACTGTGGCCAGAGGAGGGTGATCAAGATGGTGAAAGACCTCAAGGGCAAGACTTATGAGGAGCAGCTGAGGTAACATGGCTTGTTCAGCTTGGAGAAGAGAAGGCTGAGGGGTGACCTTATTGCAGTCTTCAGCTTCCTCAAGGAGAACAGTGGAGGTACTGATCTCCTCTTTCTGGTGACCAGTGACAGGGCATGAGGAGATGGAATGAAACTGTGCCAGGAGAAATTCAGACTCGACATTAGGAAAAGGTTCTTCACTGAGAGCGGTCTGTCCCTGCAACAGGCTCCCTAGGGAAGTGGTCATGGCTCTACGGCTATCAGAGTTCAAGGAGTGTCAGGATTATGCTCTTAGTCATATGGTTTAGTTTTAGATAGTCCTGCAAGGCACAGGGAGTTGTGCTTGATGATCATTATGGGTCCCTTAGAACTTGAGATATTCTATGATTCTATGAATCTCACCTCAATGCCATAGAGAATGGATTGGATTCCAGGCTTTACACTGGCGGAAGTGTTCATATTTCCAGGGCAAATATAGAAAGAAACTGAAATTTTCTGAAATAATATGACATTGCGGTATCTTCATCTGCAACATACTAAATACAGTTTGAGCTGTATTTAGTATGTTGCTGCCCCTAAATGAGAAACAGGAAGCTTAATGGATTGATATTTCAGTTGCTGATTCACTGCTTGAATTGTGATTCATGTGTACAATTGTTGGGAATGCCATTTTAACTGAAGGAAGATAAGAATGCTGTTTTACTATAACTTGAAATCTTGATGGTAAAAGGTAATTTATATTTTCAGTAAAAGGCTTTCATCTTCATTAGAGTCTAATGATATTGATCTGATATCAGTACTAAGTATATATTCTTGAATTCCGACCATATTCTGGCTGGGTGACCGAACACAGAGAGTTGTGGTGAATGGAACTAAATCCAGTTGGCATCCAGTCACAAGTGGTGTTCCCCAGGGCTCTGTTTTGAGGCCAGTTCTGTTTAACATCTTTATCAATGACCTGGATGAGGGGATTGAGTGCTCCCTCAGCAAGTTTGCAGATGTCACTAAGTTGGGAGGGAGTGTTGATCTGCCTGAGGGTAGGAAGGCTCTGCAGAGGGACCTGGATAGGCTGAATCAATGGGCTGAGGCCAATTGTATGAGCTTCAGCAAGGCCAAGTGCCGGGTCCTGCACTTCGGTTGCAATAACCCCATGCAGCGCTACAGGCTTGGGGACGAGTAGCTGGAAACCTGACAGGCAGAAAGGGGCCTTGGGGTGTTGGTGGACAGCAGGATGACCATGAGCCAGCAATGTGCCCTTGCTGCCAAGAAGGCCAATGGCATCCTGGGGTGTATCAGAAGGGCTGTGGTTAGTAGGTCAGAGAGGTTCTCCTTCCCCTCTACTTTGCCCTGGTGAGACCGCATCTGGAATATTGTGTTCAGTTCTGGGCCCCTCAGGGGCAGGGAATTGCTTGAAAGAGTCCAGCGCAGGATCACAAAGATGATTGAAGGAGTGGAGCATCTCTTTCTCTGGAGTCATTCAAAACCCGCCTGAACGTGTTCCTGTGCAACCTAGTCTAGGTGATCCTGCTCTGGCAGGAGGGTTGGACTGGATGATCTTTCGAGGTCCCTTCCAACTCCTAATATTCTGTGTGATTCTGTTTCTGGTGGGAACTGCAAATGAATCACATTGTTCAAGTGAATGGAGCTCTTTCTGTGCATTTCTTTGGTCAGTTTACAAGTGGCTGCATTTTGCTGTTATGTGTGATAAATACTTTTTTAATTCTATTTTATGATGAATAGTTCTAAATCATACATTTGTGGCAGTCGCTCTGCCCCTTCAAGGTTATTTGTAGTAAAGTCATAGTACTCAGTGCTGGGTTCAGTTTTGATTTTCCTTTTCTAACAACTAAGAAACCAGTTGTGTTCCCTGATTTATGGAAAAGTTCAAACCTTTTTTTTTTCCTGCCTTCTTTTTTCATTGTTTCCTTTTCACCAAGAGACCTCTAGGGTTGTTTATTTTCTTAGAATAACCGTTAGACAGAACCAGAGTCAATAACCATCAAGAGACAAGTGGAGGTAGAGGAACTTAGCAGCAATTCCTTCGATATTTCACAAAAGAATAAAGACTGTGACATGACAAGAATAAACTATTGGATATCTGAAATGATCTGAGAAATCAAATATGAAAGAGATGACTTACCAGGTAGACTTCACCTGCATTACTCAATGCCATATGTAGTGATATCTGCACAGGTGATAACACTGTATATAATAACTCTAATGTGTTTTCTGGGGAGAAGTGTTGTATTCTTTTTGTTTAAACGTACTGCATGAAATTCCTCCTTTATTAAAACCTGGTAGTAGAGCTTGACCCTTTAGTCTGTCAGGATGCCAGTGATTCAGTATCTCAATTCTTTTCCTCCTAGAAACCCTCTCTAGGGTTGTTTTTTCTTAGTCTGCCACTTCTGATTTCTATTGTTATTTCTCCATTTTTATTTAATTTCTTACCAATTATGCTCCTCTTCTTGATTTCCCATTTAATTCCTCAAGTTCTGTTGTGATAGATGACAGAAAACTTTCCATCTGACACTGAAGGAGAACACTTTAAGGTATTTACTTGTAAGACTGAATGTTCAGGCACCTTCCTCTGACTGATCTGGTCTTTGTACTGTTCTAGGATCCTGTCTTACAATTTTAACACCTACTTCAGTGGCAATTTTGCTTTGACTACAATAGAATAAAACTGATGGTAGAAAAATTGATCTGAATACCAAATAGTAAAGTTTATTTCCTTAATTCCCTTGATATCTTGAGAAATTGAAAAGGATTAGCTGTTGATTTGGTAACATATGATCCACAGATAACAAAAAGTCAACTCCAAAGTACTTAAACCTCTTCTGACAAAAGAAACCATGTTAAACGAGGGGAAAGGAGAGGGAAAGAATTTCCTCTCAGATGTATCAAGCAGATCACCTTTTATTGATGTGCCATTTGTACCTTTTGTAGAAGGTGAGGTCTCTGTGAGAAGTTGTTAATATACCAGAGATCAGATGCATAGCAGCTTTTATTTATAACCAATGTCTGATATAATATTTATCATGGAGATAGTGAAATCTGTAATGGGAACTGAAGATTGTCATATGAACAGCCTTGATTATGCAATATGATTGTTATCAAAGCAAAGCAAAAACAACTTGCACGCACAGGGTTTCTGACTCCAACTGGAACTCCCCAGGGCATTTAAACCCATATCAAAGTAGCTGGAGATAGAAATTATTCTTGTGGAGCCTCATTAAGTGGGAGGAAGGGGTGGAATTCATGACTGTGGCCTTTGAGAAACAGCACAGGAAAGAAATTTGCATGAGGAATGTGAATGAAATATTGTTGTAAGCATAGATTAGAACAATATTTTATGGGTGTTATTATTTTGCTTGCAATGCTCTGCTTGCACTATGTAAAACCTTAATCTCAAGTTTTGGTAGGTATAGCTTTCTTTTTTGTTTTAAACCTATACTGTGTTGGGAAGCAAGATGCATCACAGTGAAACAGTAGGTCTGTCTACATTGCTAAAGGTAAAAAGTCGGAAGAATATGTACGCAGGTAGTGGAAAATGATCTTGAGACAGATGCATAGAGTGCTTCCTACTGCTGTGTTATGCATCAGTATGGGGACTATGGCTGCCAAATATCAGCCTTCAAGAAGGAATTCCCTTGGGCAGAACAGTCCTGTCTACTTCCTGCTTAGCAGCAGATGGCAAAGAGGCAGACCACATCACCAAGCAGACCTGGATACACTGTGCCTCTTTAGGCTGAAGATTACTTTAATCCAGTAAGTCGTTGTTCATTTCAGTCACGCAGATGTTTGGACTGACTTAAAGTAAAATAAAAATTATTTTGAGGGTAATCCCTGCAATTTTTTCTGTAAAGCAAGTGAGCAATACAAACAAGGCTGATTTTGTACAACATAAAACATAGCGGCTAACATAGGTGAACTAAAGCTAGGCTGGGAATATCTTTCTAATATAGTGAAGCATTGTTTCATATTTGCCAAATATGCTATTATTTATTGACAGAATATTATTTCCAATAGTTTTCTAGTATTGCTATATTATGGCAGTGCTTACGATACTTTGTGAAAAGAACTATGTGAGCACAGAATAAAAGCTCTGCATCATTAAGATACCACAATGAGGGAAGCAATATCTTTATTTAATCCTCTTGATTTATAACTAGGATTTTTTTTTTCTGGGCTGGAGTATTTGACCACTTCACAGTCATTAATTCCTTTAAATGTATGAAGTAACAAGAGATGGCTCTCTGAACACAATGAGCCTCTGATCAATACCTAAAACTACAGTGCATCATAGTGAAAATGGCAGCACACTGGCTAATGTATTAAATAACCAAGCAGCACAAAAGTGCTCAACTCCTCTGAATATTGCAGTCAGAAATGGGTTTCCGTAGCAAGACTTCATGTTTACAAGTAGCAACTCCTTTTGTTTGATCATTATTCCAGTTTTACAAAGAAGCTGATGGACAGGGATGAAGCATTAAGAAAGTTAGGATTTAAAACCTCTTTCCACTGTCTTTGATCTGGAAATCTGAGCCTTTTTCCCAACAGCAAGCACCACTTAGTCCATTTAAATTCATTATCACATATCTTTGTAGATCTTTGTGGATCCAAAATACTACAATTGAAAATCATCATAACATGTCTAAACAGAGGAAAGCTGCTTTCGTCATGGGAGTTAAATATAGAGTAGTGATGGTCCTCTCTTCAGTCCTGTACACTTTCTTAAAAATAAAGTAGCACATTTTGTGGCCAGGAGTTAATAGTTAAACTAGACAGTATTGTCCAGATATATAAGTATCATTATTTAGTTTTGCTAGGAATACTACATTTTCAGCACCATACAGTCTCTAAGTTTTGAGCTGTAAGCAACAGATCTTCCTATTTGTCCTGTCCTTGGGTCTTCAAAGTATATATTGAGCGTTGCAACTAGTTGGTGAGTTTCACAATGTTATGGTTTAACCTCAGCTGGCTACTAAGCACCACACAGCCACTTTTGCTCACTCTCCCCCATGGGATGAGAGTAAGAATGGAGAGTAGAAATGAGAAAACTCATTGGTTGAGATAGAAACAGTTTAATAAGTAAAGCAAATGTCATGTGTTCAAGGAAAGCAAAACAAAACAAGGAATTCATTCATTGCTTCCTTTCTACAGGCAGGTGCTAAGCCATCTCCAGGAAGGCAGAGCCCCATCAAGTGTAATGGTTACTTGGGAAGACAAAGCACCATCACTCTGAACTTCCCTCCCTTTCTTCTACTTACCCCAGCTTTATATGCTGAGCATGAGTTCATATGGCACAGAACACCACTTTGGTCATTTGGGGTCAGCTGTCTCAGCTGTGTCCCATCCCAGCTTCCTGTGCATCTCCAGCCTACTTGCTGATGGGATGGTGTGAAAATCAGAAAAGCCCTGATTCTGTGTAAGCACTGCTCAGCAATAACAAAAACATCTTTATATTATCAACACTGTTTTCAGCACAAATCCAAAACATAGTCTCATACTAGCTACCATGAAGAAAATCAACCCTATCCGAGCCAAAAGCAGCACACACAACAATGGGTAATGTTGGCAATATCCACTAGTGACAGGTCTGAGAACCACCATAATCCATTCCTTTACTGTAGCTAAAAGTTGAATTTAAAATTACGAGTATAAAAAGAAGTGTTCTTTCCATAGCAATTGTAATTTGATACTGAGTAGGTGGTCATTTAAAAATGGAGTTTCAAAAAGAAAAAGTGTCACAGTCCAAAAAGTAAAAAGTGAAAAATGGGACTTGCACACCAATTGTATTTATCTGTGCCAGCAATAACAAATGCAAGCTGCATATAAAGTTTCTCCATCCTCCATGGTTGCTGAGTTAACTCAGTGATTATTTATCTGCTTAAATCAAAATTCTAAATAACATGATTAGCAGCAAAAAAGTAAAAAGTCTATACTGAGTTTAGGAATTTGTGTCAACGTAATGACACCATTGCTGTACCTGCCATACTTTACTATGCCAGAGTCAGGCAATCAGCCAGTGCTAGCTAAAGAACCTCTTGAATATTAATCCAAGTTCAAATGATAGCTTGCGCCTTTCCTTAACTCCATGTTTGGGAAATTTGTAATCCTTATTCTTTTTTTCTGTAATATTCTCAGGCTTTTTTTGCTTCTACTGTTTTTGTTTCAGCAGAATACGACCAGAATTTTTTTTAATGACCTTTCCACTGACCCCGTTAACAGGCTGATGAGACTCAAATAACAGCTGAAGATTGCTAAGAAAAATCTAAATAAACCAGAGGTACAGCCATTTACAATAGTTGCATTTTTTTCTCGTTAAATTTCCTGTTTCTGTTTGATTAAAAACATAAAAGTTTTAGAAGATGAAAAGTGAAATCTGATTTTCCTCTGATTTAATCTGATGTGTGGGAAATGTAAACCTAATCTTCTATTTAGGAATGTTTTGCTTCAACTTGCTATAATGCATTTTCAATTCCAGTTTACTAAATATGTTGTTCAGCTTCCTTCATTTATGGATGTGATGAAGGAGGAATATTAGACATTACTTATCTTGCTTGCCAAAGTTTCAGATTTTCCTGAGCCAAGTGTGAACAAAGAATATACTATAGTAGAGCCTAATGTGGAATTTGATGAGAATTTCAGAATTAAAACTGTAAACTATGCTGTCTGCAGAATGAAATAACAGGGAGTCTTTATTCCATCATGCCTAAAAACTACTTCCTGGAAAAAAGATACAGTATTCTAGGTTACCATGGTGTATCACTTCATTCATTCCTCTGTTTTCAAGTTAGGCACGCAAAAAAAATGTTCACTCAAGTAGCTATAATCAAGGAACATGTGAAAAATAAAATAGGGATCATCCAGAGGAGAAAATTTAATGAGAATCTTCATAATTGGGAAGTGGGAGTGCTGATCTGCTCGAGGGTAGGAAGGCTCTGCAGAGGGACCTATATAGGCTGGATCAATGGGCCGAGGTCAGTTGTATGAGTTTTAAGAAGGCTAAGTGCCTGGTCCTGCAATTCAGTCACAATATGCCATGCAGCGCTACAGGCTTGGAGAAGAGTGTCTAGAAGGCTGTCAGGCAGAAAAGGACCTGGTGGTGTTGCTTGATAGCCAACTGAACATGATCCAGCAGTGTGCCCAGGTGGCCAAGAAGGCCAATGGCATCCTGACTTGTGTCAGAAACAGTGTGGCCAGCAGGAGTAGGGAAGTGATTGTGCCCCTGTACTTGGGACTGGTGAGGCTGCGCCTTGAGTCCTGTGTTCAGTTTTGGGCCCCTCACTACAAGAAGGATATTGAGGCATTGGAACACATCCAGAGAAGAGCAACAAAGCTGGTGAACAATCTGGAGAACAAATCTTATGAGGAGCAGCTGAGGGAGCTGGGATTGTTTAGTTTAGAGAATTGCTCTCTACAATTACCTGAAAGGAGGTTGTAGCAATGGGAGTGTTGGTGTCTTCTTCCATGTAACTGGTGATAGGACAAGAGAAAATGGCCTCAAGTTGTGCCAGGGATATTAGATTTAATATTAGGAGAAATTTCTTTACTGGAAGAGATGCTTCCTAGGGAGGTGGTGGAGTCACCACCCCTGGAGGTGGCACTTCAGGACATGATTTAGTGAGCATGGTCGTGTTAAGTTGATGTTTGCACTTGATGATCTTAAAGATCTCTTCCAACTTTAATGATCCTATGATTCTATGATTCTAATGAAGGATATAGTTTCCATTTTTATTCTGAGAAGCAGATTTTGGTGTGTTTTCAGTCATTTGTTGCTCCTGATCTCTGTAGTCATCATAGAAGCAATAAGAGAAATAGGAAAAAATGAACATTTTCTTAAAACAAAGCACCTTGGTAAATATAGTCTGATCTGAAACCTCCTAATTCTGATGGAAAGGCACACTCTGTCTTTCAAGAGAGGTGCTGGAGCTTTGAATTAGTAATAGGTTGCCTGTCCATTTTGTTTTCATAATAGCTTGGACAGAAACTTCTTTAGTGTTGATTAAATTTTATGTATCTAATTTGATGGTTTATATGTTACTACAGATTAAAAAAACTTCACAAGTGTTGGAAAAAAACAGAAATGAAAGGGAGAAAGGACTGACTTAGAATGCAGAAGAGTTATTTGTTTGCTATAATAGTCAAGGGTTATTTGGAAAAAAAAGTGTTAAATTGCTTCAATTCAAGGGAGGTTACGGAGCCATTGACATATGGTGCTCAGAATCATGTCTGCCACACTTGCATACCAAGAATGCCACAGTTATCTCCAATGCCCTGCAGCTCATGGAATCATGGAATGGTTAAAGTTGGAAAGGACCTTAAAGCTCATCCAGTCCAACCCCCCTGCCATGGGCAGGGACACCTCCCACCAGACCACGTGCCTCAAAGCCCTGTCCAACCTGGCCTTGAACACTGCCAGGGAGGGGGCATCCACAGCTTCCCTGGACAACCAGGGAAAGACAAATTCAGGTCAAAAGGACACATTCAGTCTAATTATTATACATTATATTCTCCACTTGAAGAGGTGGTGTATTCCTTAGTCACATCTATGAATTTAGTGTGTGTAGGAAATTTTATTTAACGGGATATGTAGACAACTGTGTCAACACTTATACTTCTCTATATTGATTATAATGAGTATTAAAATGAAACTAACCTTGTGAGGTCTGTAAAACTTATCAATGGTAAATTAATTTGGAACTTCTTAACTTTATGATTTTTCTCATAATTTAATAATATTTTTATTATTTTTTTGTTGTTATTCGTATGACAATTTTAATAAAACCATGCATGCAGTCCATTAACACCTCTACTTTTTGCTTTCTTCATTTTCTTAAACAAGCCTCACTGAAATAGAAATTTCACATACTTCTTCACCTCCTTCTTTTCTCCTCTTCAAAATGAATTAAGTTCACATGTAAGGAATGCTATTCTAGAAAATCTTTTTTTACTTCCAGTAATTTTATGGGAATGGGAGGGATGGAATGGTTATACTGTATACATCTACAGAAATATTATGTTACTAACTTCAAATGCATGATCATGATTTAGTCATTCTTTCCTTTATATTTACCATCCATTGAGACTTTGCCTCATTCGCTGCACAGAATGATTTAAAAGGGAATTGCAGACAAAGAAATTCTGGGATTTTTTTTTTTAATTCTTGTCTTTGAAACTGAAGGAACTTAAATTTGTTTAGAGTAAAGCATTTTAGAAATAACACATATACAAGTCTTTCCTGCTATTATTAGGAAGTTTAAACTCTGTCAGTGAGTACTCAGAACTCCCAGTAAAACAGCTGGAGATTTGTACGTGGAGGGGAAGCAGACTATCGAGTTGAGCTCAGCAGTATATCTGA
>NW_010176699.1:19602-33135 GCF_000695765.1 Mesitornis unicolor | reverse complement strand
CTACACCTTTTTTTTTTCCTCTGGCAGTAGGTAATATAGAGAATAGCAATATTTAGAACTAAATACTCCAGATGCTCTGACTTGTGCTACCATTTGTATGTTTTACACTTCTTGAGTTTCTTTCCAAAAGAAACAGGTATGCATTTCTAATATTATTTTTGTTTTGGTTTGTTTTAGCTTGGTATTGTTTATATAAGTTTAAGAGAGAACTGATAAACTTTCAATTTCCTCCCTCAACTCTGAAGAGATGTTTGTGGTCTCCTTTGATGTAGTCTTTCTCTCTGCCCTCTGCATTTAATCAATGCTTCTGTATTAACTTGGTCTTGTAGATCTGTCCTTGCAACATTCAATAGTCTCATCATACTTGGTTCTGCTAAAGACCTCATGGAAAACACTGGAAAGCATTCTTCTTGGAAACAGTTCTGTGAGCTTCTAAGTGATTTCATTTCCATAAAATCATGGAGGTTTTTTTGGTTTCTCTTGTTGCTAACTCACCGTCCTTCTCTGCCTGAGATTCATACAGTGGTTTCCTGACACCCTCTGTCATTCTGTACTCCAGATTGGTGTTCTAGTTAGAAATTAGTCCTTGTCCTTGTGTCCTCCAGCTCTATTCCCAGTCTGAGGCAGTGATTCAGTAGCTCATTCTGCTTAGGTTAATTCTGTCCCTGTTGTTTGCCCCTGCAGTGGTTTATGAGGTTGCGTGTTGAAAAAGATAGATTGCCTATCTGTTTTTTAAAATATTCTGCCTTTACAGGGAGGCTTGTTATTAACCTGGGAATTATAACCTTGTTCCCTGGAGATCTGTGCAGTCAATGGCATTATACCAGCAGAGGTGTTCAAGGCATGGAAACATGTGGCTTGGGAACACAGTAGGCAGGAGGATTCTAAGAAAGACACAGTTGCCAAGAGAAATGGCTGTGTAACAATGCTTTGTTTTCCTTGTCATCTCTCCCAGCTCTTTTACTTTAATGATTACATTTAGCCAACTTTCTGAAAGTTAAAAGCCCTTTCAGCTCATCTGTTTTTGAATATTGTCCACCAGTCAGTATTAACCAGTCCCTCCAGGGCAGGAGAGTGAACAACAACTGTGCTTATTGACTTCTTCATTTTGAAGGCACTGAAATGTTTCCAGCAATTAAAGGTAATTTGAATTTTTCTGGGAAGTGTAAAAAACAAAGTTAGTAATAGTCCCTCTTATTTCCCAGCCCTGCAGGGATTTCGCTGTTGCTCACTGGCAGCCCTCTTTTTTAACCTTTGTATGACCTCCAAGGGATTTATGACCCATAGTTAGAGAAAACCGTACTCCTGGTCTCAAATGCCAGCTTTCTGTGAAAAAAAAAAGTGTGATATGCTCTTCTTCTATGACTCTTCTCTTCTCTTTTGGAACATTATCATTCTTAGGAGAAGTGCAAAATGCAGCATTGATATTACTAGGAGAATTATGGCAAGAATATGAAAACATGTGTAAGCAGTTCAAGTTAGCTAGGCACAAGAAAACAGTAGATGGAAGCCCAGGATGTAAGATCTGATTGGACAGAACCTCAGGGCCAAGGGATGACAAAGGCTGAGTAAAAATGGCACCTTCTTACCTAGTGATTGCTCTCAGTTTATCTTTGCAGTCTGTTTTACTGACAGAGATAATGTGTTTTATAAAATTATGCCAAACCACTGTTGCTAAAGGAAAAGCTGGCTCCTGTTCAGCTGTAAGCATAATGACTTGTCAGGGATTTTATTTTTGGTGACGGTGGTGTCAGGTGCAGAAAGTAAGTTGCTGGGCTGGCTTTGCAGTGTTGAGTTTGTGATCCCGTTACTTACAAGGCATGGGTATCCTTCCCCATCAGTAGACAAGACTTCAGTTTCTTCTCTTCTCCACATTTTTTTTTTTACTTTTATTACATACACTGGCTAGCAACAGGAAAATTTCCTTCCCTTCTTTCGCCTTGCAGTCATGCATAGACAGACAAATATTCTATCTTTTAATAATTCTGCATGTCATCATCAGAACGTCCCTGATTCTCACTTTGGGCCTGTGTTCACTTTTAGTACTTTGCTACCTCAGTGTGATGGCAACACACCAGTAGTGACCATTAGATCCAGTGCTGTAGTTATTGCTGCTAGCACAGTATATCTGCTGCTGGTGAGGCTTTTTGCCTTTTGTCTTTCTTCCTTCCTGGTGCCAGGCTTTTGGCTGTTTAATGGTTACTATGCTATTGAACTCCACAGGGAAACATCTCCCCAAACATTTCTCTAACCTCATGCAGAGAAATCTGAGAGCTCTTTTCCCTATGTTCCCAGCAGGAGCTTCCTGCTTGCTTTTTATGTTTCAGCTACTACACACACATACTTAGGTTTGACTCCTTTGGTAAAAGCTAACCTAATGAGCTATCACAGAGAACAGCTAATGGCAGTGCAGCCTCCTTCCCTTTCCCTATATATTTTTTCTTATCTACTTGTGGAATCTTTCTGCACTGTGTGATTAATTTTGCTAATCTCAGACTTTTAAATTAATCATTAATTATTACATTTGGTTATTACTCTGTTTGGCCTTGTGCTGTCTATATATTTTTACACCAGTGTACTTAAATATAGTGCTATGAGTTATTGATTGATAAACAACTACTGAAAATTTACTTCATACACAAGTTATTCTGTAGGTATTCTGTACTGTTATCCTGGGGAATAGCTGTTCCATCTCATTAAAATTGTCTTATTTCCTGAGACTTCACGTATTTGCGGAACAGTGGGTCAAACCCACTGAGGGATACAGACCTGAAATGCATGCTTAAATTCCTTCTCAACACCTCTCTGAAGCTGGCGCCAAACTGGCTACATCTTATAAGTTCTTGTTATTATTGCTTATCACAGTAAATGATTCCTATTAGAAATTCTAAGATGTTTCCTGTGCTGCAAGATATCCCTCAATATCAGTGTGTGAGCTTGGTATGACAAAATAAAATGAGGCATATTCACTGATTTCTTTTAATTATTTTTTTTAAGTTTGTAGCAAGGTAAAGTTTGACACTTACATTACATGACTGTCATTTGATATGAGCTGTTAAATGGCTGCTTCAGTCATGCAGTATTTGCCTTCACCTTTCTAGAGAATAGGAGGGAATTTTCTTCTGTTTTACTTCCTGATTTCTTTTCTGTCAGTTTGTTCAGTCACATAATATGTTCAAATAACAAATTAATTTGACAATTAATTTCTGCTATTACAATCCATATGAAGTGGAAGGTGATTGGATATAACTTTGAGGGAACAGGAGAAAACCCCAACAAAATCGGACAGAAAGATTGAACCTTAGACCAAAGTCTACGCCTGTAAGACATTGTACCACTCCAACACATCCCTCATCTTTGGACAACAGTTCATGAACCATTTCATTAAATAGCTAATTTTTATGTGCTCCAGAGCATTCACAAAAGTTTCATTGTGCCACCACTTCAAGTAATAAGAATATCTATTATTGTAATGGTCTAAATAATCTTATGTTCAGTTTCAAGATATGAGGCTTTTGGGTGATCAGTGCTTTCCAAAATTCAGACCTCTAGCTTAGTGCTGCATTCCACAGCTTTTTATGTCTGAAGGCTCAGATATTGGCATAATATATATGTAAGAGGAAAACTTGGCTGTATTTTGGAACCAAGAAAATTATAATTAACTTACCATATGCATTTCATTCTCTTTTATCATAGTTCCTATTACACTCTAAGTTGATACAGCACCTGGATGTGTACTTAATTGACAAGTTAATCAGGAGTGACACTTTGTTCATGACTGTCACATGCAAAGAGCTGGCCATGCAGGAGCGAGAGCCTCTAAGACAAATGTTGAGAAAATCAGAAGTAAATAATAAGTACTGTGGTTTACCTTTTTCTTTTGGATGAAAGAAGAAACACTGATATGGAGAATGCTTGATTTGGTATTGGTAGCTTAATGGTAGCCTGCTTTTTTGTTTGTCTTTGTAAAGTGTAGGGTTCTGAAGAAAAACTACAAAGAGAGAGACCAGAGTTATATGGACAGTACTTCAGAGCAGTAAGTGATCAGTGGTGAATATCCAGAGCTGAAGAGAGTGGGAAAGACTTCAAGTATAAGAAAACAAGATAAGCATCTATACTGTTTCTTAAAGAGCTCTAGGTTTAGACAAGTGTTCAAGGGCAGGTTGGATGGGGCTTTGAGCAACCTGGTCTAGTGGAAGGCAGGTTGGTACTACATGATCTTTAATTTACCTTCCAACCCAAACCATTCTAGGATTCCAGGATTCTATGATTTGGAATGTTAAAACTTCAACTGCTTGCTTAAGTGATATATGCAGTGTGGGAGATGCAATTATATTGCTGCAAGCATAGCTACATCAAAAAATGTGTGCTGTAGACATGTATATAAAATGACAGTGGTGCATGAAAGAAACCCGACAAGTTGTGAAAACTGGAACTGTATTGTTTCTTGCATGATATTCCAGGAAGTATGTTAGAAGAAAACAGAACTAATCCTAATGAAACATGACCTCTCCACTGTGTCAAACTACTATAAACCAGATCTGACTAGCTGCTGCACTGGTGACATTTTCTAATCCAATTTAATGGATTCCAGCACTTGCCTGGGCAGCTGTTGAAACCTCCCATTGATTGCAACCTATGTCGTCTTTTCATCTGCCTGTTTTGCATTTCATTTCTCATCTCCTTCTCATTTGCCTCTTCTGATCAGGTGGGTATCTAGCAAATGTCTACGAACAAAATAATCCCAATATTGCATATAATTTTCTGTAATGATTCTGTGTCACCTCCAGTTCACATTAGGCTCTTGTCTCAGTTAATAACTAAATTGCACTTCACAGAAGGAACTTGTTATATACTCTCCGTTTTTTCCAGGCTCAGTCTGCTCATTTCTCCTTACTGAGTTTTGATTATTTACTGCACTTTTATTTAAATCTCTGATGGTCAAAATCCCTCCTCTATACATAGAACATACATGTTTCCTTACTATATTCTTCATATAAGAAAGTTGAAGTCTCAGCTTTTAGTTTTCAAGGTTTCTTTTACCAGTGTTTTATATTATATACTTTTTGCTATGCCACTTAAGCTGTCCATGCCTAAATTAAGTGTTCTTTAAAATTAATACCATAATACTTAATTCACTGGATTATTGTGAACTAATTAATGAATCCTTTGAAAAAATCTTTGAAATTCTCATTTGTAAGATAAAAAAGTAATAGTCATAGCAATAAATTCATTAAATTTCCTGATTTTCAGCCCAATATCATATGGGTTTGGGACTTCTGTTTTGTTTTATTCTATTCTTCCCACAAACAGTGTTTAAATTTGTTGGTCAAAACTAATTTATTTCACATTTCAGTTCTACCTCAAAATAGTGATTCTTTCTTGTGCATACATGTATCAAAGAGAATTTTAAAGATTCATTATTCATATTCCATATGAACCACTGGAGTCCTTACTTATAAAAAGAAATCTCTTGAAAAATGTAGATTATTTTCCTTCCAACCTTGTCTGCATGCAGAAGCATGCAGTGAAAATATGCTGTTTACAGGTGAGGCATACTTCCTGGAATATGGGCCAAAACATGTGGAGGATTAGTTATTAATACTTTTTGGTACTTTTTTCCTTCCTGTACCAAAATCTACTCCAGTTTTTTATATAACAAGAATCTAGCCTCACAAGGTAAGTAAATCTCATATGTAAATAAAAACATGGCTGTATTAAATGATTGTAAGAGCAGGACCCAGGAATGGCATCCTCCTCCTGTGTTATAGCAAAATACTCTATTTATATCTTATTTATACTTTTAGTTTGTCTTAATTTGTAATTATGCCATTAGCAAGATCGCGAGAATGAAGAAGTAGGACAATTTAACAGCTGAAGTGGCTTTTCAGAAAATTGGACAAGTTATTGGCATCATTCACAATTTGCCTGCAACCATTATGGCTAATGTAAGATGACTAACTTCATTAAGGCTGAAATATTAGCTGTAGGAGGGGCAGCCAACTGGGGCTATAGTTCTCTACCCAACTATTGCTTGATCATTTTTATTTATCAGTCAAAAAAGAATTGCTTCACAATTAAATAACATTTACTTATCTATACAAATATAGACATCACCAACTGCTGTGAGCTCATGAAGCTAAAAGAACACAAGAGTCAGAAAGTTTGTAATATGTCTGAGAACAGTATTAGAATCATTTGAGTTTAGGGAATAAAATGAGGAAAATATTAATAGGCTGTCAGTGAATAACTCTCCTAATACTGTAGTAAGAATTACTCTGCATATAATTCACTGGAAACACAGTGTTTGCAAACTTTGATTAAATCCTCACTTCTCCATGTATGTTACGTTTTTTAACCCTGCTGTAATGAAAAGCTGTGTAGTAGTATATCTTTTGTAGAATTACAAATTGTCTCCTATTCTTGAAAATGGACAGAAAATCAACACAGCTTCTTCTATATTTATATAAAACTTACAGCAGTACCTCAGGCATTTAAATATTTACTTAAGTAATCCTACTAATGACTGAGACAAGTTATCATGATCAAAATAATTATGAAGAAATGAAGTCTAAAATTTAAGAAATATTTTATAAAATATGAGAATAATTTTTTAAATCTAACTTTTTGTTCTTTAGCTACATAGTTCGCTCTCAGAAATGGCTGCTTGCAGACATAATGCAGGTTTATAGTAGGAATATAAATACCTGTTTTCGACATGAGGTTCATATGATACTTTTACATGCTGTTGTTACCTTTGTTGTTGAAAAAATATATATGTTACACCTTTGAATATTTTTCTGTTTCCTTTCGTTTCAGAGGCAAACAATAAAATAATAAATAAGAAAATGGTTTTATTTTATTTAAGATCTGTTAGGGCTCTGATTTCTGAAACGGCTGATATAGCAACACCTGTAATGAGCACCAATGACTGGGCCTAGGAAATGGCATCTATTTTGAAAATCCTGGCCCTGGTTAATTCTGTGAAAGAGCATGGAGATTGAGAGCCATTAGATTCACTGTAGCCTGAACCTTGATCTTTTACGTTACTTTCATCTAATATCTCTACATTAAACACAATTACTGTACAAAGGTTTTTTTTAAAATGGAAAAATACTGCTGAAGAGATAATAGATATTTAAAAATAGAAAGCATGAGAAAATGCCATGCAAGTTGTAGTTTAATTCCTAAGCCTTTTTGGTCTGTTTTTATTATTCTCTGTAGTTAAATATTGATAAAGTCAGTGCCACTTAAGGAAAGTCATTTGTATCATCTCACTAACCTACATGGAATTAAGGAAGAATGAACTTCAGTTCTTTAAGTGAGTAGGAGATAACAATGCAGCACGACACTGCTTGACAGAAATGATTGAATTTGCCAGCAGTGCTTGTGCAATGCTTGCTAATTTACAAGAGCATTTTCAAGCAATTCAGTGGCTGGGATTCCTTGGGGGCAGTTCACTTGGGCACTGAAACTGAAACGACGTTTAAATGGTTTTACTTTTAGGGTGGTTTAGAAAAATTGTAAGCAAATAGATGATTTCTTATTTAATACAGTAACTACAAATCATGCAAGGATCATTTTTTTCTTTGAAAGGAGAGAAAACAGTGTTCTGGTTGGGCATCTTGCACTGTGTTTGTTAGAGTTGTGAAGAAATGTAAATTGCAGATTGCTGGATTAAGACAGGAGACTAAGACTCACTCATCTGGACAAATCCACTCCCTCTTCAGTAGATAATGCATCTGCTGTGGAGGAAAAAAGTGAGCTGGAAGTCAGATATCTAAATTCTTCTCTCAGGTCTGCCACTGATGTGCCTGTGTCCAAGACCTCCCAGTGTTCCCTGGTTTGCTTCCCCTTTGGCTAGAAACAGGAGAGGCAATGACTCCTTTCAAAAGAATATCCAAGTACTTAATTTTCAAGACATAATGTGTTATTTCCACCCTATAAGTTGTATTTCCACCCTACAGGAACTCTTACTGGTTTTTTTCTTCATAATGTCCCTGATATTCTAAAATATGACTGTTAATGTTTTGCTGCAGTGCAAGCACTTCAGTAGAAGAGCATAAGGGGGATTGACTTGTTCTTGTATTTGTAGTCTTTTTGTGTATTTACAAAGAAGGACAGGCTGCTAGACATTTGCCACATTGATGCAATAAATACTTGTGGTCACTTGTTTGCTATAAAATCTAATAAAGCAGGAATTTTGGGGCTGGACGTTTCTTTTCATGAGAGGAAGGAAGGTGTCATTCTGGCAAAGGCATAGAGTGGGACCAAAATACAAGTCTTCTGTTCCTGCCTTCTTGATTTCCTACATATTTTTGAAAGTCTAGCTAAAGTCAAATCAAAAATCCTTTTTAATTTTTCTGAGCAATAACTTTGTTTTGTAAACTGTTGATTTCAGTAAAACTCCTCAGGCTTCGTCATTGCTAGCTGCCAACCTCGTGTCTATATTAACTTTTTTTTTCTTTAATTTCTCACTTATTATTAATTATAAAAATAATATCTAAAGAGCACATTTAAAGACTACTCAAGGGTTTAAATGTCGTTCTCTAGCAAAGCCTCTGGAGGGCAAGATGTAAAATGCAATTCTAAAAACCTCTAGGGAGATGGAAACCCCAAATGGCAATCCCAAAAAATGACAATATCATCAAAATGAGGGAAAAATATTTCTGTCTTGGGCTTCTTTCTAATGAGCTCTTGAGATTTTCAACATTGCAAAAAAGGATCCTAGAATGAGCAAAGTTGGCAGCTGCCTAAAGGAGAAGACCAGTGAAGACACAGAAACAGTGCTGCTTCCTCTGTCTCATTTATACAGCAAAATGTTAGAAAGTGAAGCCTTTTTAATACTTCAGATATTTATAGATTTACCAAATGAAGCTCCTTCCTCAAATCTGTGTCTTTGACTCCATCCAGTAGACTCTGAAACTGGTAGCTGTGCTAAACTTCTGGAACAGCAGGTGATTTCTGTCTCTGAATTAATGCTGCTTTTTGCTAGGCTTATATTACCTAGAGAAAGGCTGCAAAACTTATTTTAATTTTTTTTTATGCGTATCTGTTAAGATAAGTTTTAGTTTTATTTTTTCCAACTTCAGACAATGTCATTCAGTTAATTTCCTTGTAAAAATAACTCAAAAGTAAAACTAAAAAGCTGAAAGAGTTGTTGGGAATTCAGTAACACTATTAAAGGCGTACTGCCTCTGAAAACTGCAAGTCAGATATGAAATTTATTTGATAACATAAGTGGAATTTCATATTTTAGTTCATTTACATATACATGTAAATGTACATATACATGCATACTTTCTGCGTGACATACAAATGAATTTTACGTGGAAATTTTTGTTGAATGCTGAAATGTTTTCAATTAAAGGAGTTATGTTGTAATTTGTTTTGCTATAACAGCCTCTGGAGCATATGAAATGACACTGACTTTGATAGGAGACTCGGATCCAGTGACTAGATATTTTCACAGTGGTTGAGATTCAAGTCAGAATATGTCAGTCATGTTTGAGGAGCTTGTAGTGTATATATTGAGCTAATATCAGAAGGAAGTTGATTTAAAATCAGCGAATGCTTCCCATAAGAAACTGTTACCATATCTGACATCGCTTTTAAAAGTAGAGTCTTTGAGGTCTGGCTTGGCTGCAAAGTGTGTGTAAAAACATAAGTTTTTACTTTTTCTTTCCTCCTATTCTATTTACATTGAAGTGAATTTCATTAGATTATCACTTTGGAGCTTACTTTTATTTAGTTCAAATTTACAAAACCATATTATCTATTTCAGTTTTCTCTTTAATACTGTACCCATACAAATGGCTCCAAATCACCTCTCTGATAGAAGATATATCCCCCTATTAAGGGTTATTGCTACATAACTTTCATAGTAATTAGACGAAAAATAGAAAACTGATTAGTGCATGTGTGGTAAGCTGTATGTGACCAGCATTAGTGGCTAATTTTTCTATTTTGTAGTTGTCACTCTATAAAATAAAACTCTGCTGGGCTCCAGGGCAAACTACACTGCAGCAATGTACATTTGGTCACTAACCAGGAATGACACCAGGCAGAGCCATGCCTTAGAGTTTTTATCCACATCATTAAACAACTGGAGTTTTGCCCACAAGTTAGAGCAGAAGACTGATGCCAGTGACTTTGGATCATAGTTGTGTTACTGATTTATAACATGACATTAAAAAAATAATCTTGCATTTGTCCTTACTTTTAAAGTTAATTTTGGGGTGGGTGGGTAGGATTCTTTCAGCATTACCATCATGATTTGGACTTCCAGATGTTACTGCAATATATGTAATAACTGTAATGAAAAATAATGTAGTTCAATTTTGCATAAGAAACATGTGAGTGCAAAGTATATATTATCTGTGATTGAATAGGTTAGTCTTGAATTGGTAAGACAAATCTGTTATCGTTAAGGTAAACCTATAAGTGCATATTACTTCTGGCTCCAACCCATGTTATCAGTCATAGACACTTAAATCTGTTCTCAGATGACACAGTCACTGTCTTTGTATTACCATTTTAGTATAGAAAATGTTCTGTTCATGTGGGGAATACAGTAGCTTCACCCCTATCTTCTTTTATTTTAGATGAGTCATAGACATTAGCAGATGCTTTAAGTCAGCTGCTTGTTTGTATTTTCAGAATGGAGATAAGCCTTAATAAAAAAATAAAAGGCTGCTGGCTGTGGAGTTAAGAGAGAGTATAAGGCAGCTTTACATATACCTTGTTGCAGCTCCTTGCTTTTAAACAATAGAAACAAGGATTTCTTAATTGAACACTATAAATATACCAAATCTATATGTTTGACTTTTACTATGGAACCATGAAGACCATTTACTTAGATAATTCAGCCCTGATTTTACATTAGCCTCCTATGTGCTGAGTCAGAACTGTAGGAGCAGAGCAAGCTTGGCAAGAACAGTCATGTGAAACAGAGCTTACTGCTAAGATGCAGACACTCCCAAACCATGGTCTTACATATCCAGGGCAACATAAGAAACACAACCAGTCGTAGGATCCTATCAAAATCTTAACTTCAATGTAATTAAGCAACACAGTGAGCTTCAGTGGCCTTGATGGTTTGAGTCTCATGCCCCTAGCTGACAGTTTCACTGTGTGTCTGCATTAAGTCTCCACTTTGATTAGGCCCAGATACATTTAATTAGCAGGTTGTTTGATCAATTAGATAATGAACCCTAAAGTCACCTTCTTGCTTAGATGTGCTTTGAACAACAATTTTAATCTTAGTGACAGCTCTTTTAGAAAGAAAATGGAAGAAACCAGTCTAATTAAGATGTGAGTGCACCAAAATGCCTATGTGACTCTGCAGCATAGAACTGAAAATAATTTGAACTGAAACATGTAGAGTTCAGTTGATGTAAACTCTGAGGTCTTCAACTGAGTTATCATTTGTTTATATCTATGTCTATGATGAACAGGAGAGAGGTAGTTGAAAACATTTGATGTTGAAACATTATTGCTCCCGCTTCATTGATTTCTCTAGTACCAGAACTATACTAATTTTGGGTGGAAATTTAATGTTGTTTAGTGCCTATGCAGTACTGTTATAAAATGCTTCTAAGTATCTAATGAATAGCAGAGATAAAAAACAAAAACAAAACCAAAAAATAACATGACCACTTATGGTAAAACACTTAGTAGAAAAAATCTGAAACATTGGGATGGAAATAAGTAGAAGTTCCCATTCAGACATTCAGGAATTGCCCCAACCCTGTTGAATTAGTGGAACTGGGAACAAGGATGGGTCAAAGTTCATCTTGGCTTGTGAGATTATGAGAAGGCCACATTATGCGATGTAATAAGATAGGTGGTGGGGTACTGTTCTATGTTAAGAAGTGTTTTGACTGCCTAGAATATAATATTAGGAACACCAAGGTGGAATGTTTATGGGTAAGGATAAAGGGGAAGGCCAGTGAGGTCTGTAGTGGAACTCTGCTTCAGACAACCTGACCATGATAAAGACACTGACGAGACATTCTTTCAACAACTGAGATGTCTCGCATTCACTAGCCCTTCTTCTTGTGGGGGACTTTAACTTACCAGATGTCTGCTGGAAGTACAACACAGCAGAAAGGGGGCAGTCCAGGAGGTTTCTCCTGGCTACCCAGAGTACCAGCAGTACTCTGGAAAACAGGGAGTACTCTGGGTACCCAACCCCCTGAGTGGGAAGACAGGGACAGGAAGCACAGTGAAGCCCCCATAATCCATGAAGAGGTGGTTAGCGACCTGCTACACCACTTAGATATACACAAGTCTATGGGGCCAGATGGGATCCACCCCAGGGTCCTGATGGAGCTGGCAGAAGTGCTCACCAAGCCACCTTCCATCATTTACCAACAGTCCTGGCTGACTGGGGAGGTCCCAGTCAATTGAAGGCTTGCAAACATGGCACCCATCTACAAGAAGGGCTGGAAGAAGGGTTAAAAACTGGCTGGATGCCTGAGCACAAAGAGTCGTGGTGAATGGAGCTAAATCCAGTTGGCGATCAGTCACAAGTGGTGTTCCCCAGGGCTCTGTTTTGGGGCCAGTCCTGTTTAACATCTTTATCAATGATCTGAATGAGGGGATTGAGTGCTTCCTCAGCAAGTTTGCAGATGTCACTAAGTTGGGAGGGAGTGTTGATCTGCCTGAGGGTAGGAAGGTTCTGCAGAGAGACCTGGATAGGCTGAATCAATGGACTGAGGCCAACTGTATGAGCTTCAGCAAGGCCAAGTGCCGGGTCCTGCACTTCAGTCGCAAGAACCCCATGCAGCACTACAGGCTTGGGGATGAGTGTCTGGAGCTGCCAGGCAGAAAAGGACCTGGGGGTGTTGGTGGACAGCAGGATGACCATGAGCCAGCAATGTGCCCTTGTGGCCAAGAAGGCCAATGGCATCCTGGGGTGTATCAGAAATAGCGTGGCCAGCAGGAGTAGGGAAGTGATTGTGCCCCTGTACTTGGCACTGGTGAGGCTGCACCTTGAGTACTGTGTTCAGTTTTAGGCCCGTCACTACAAGAAGGACACTGAGATGCTGGAGCATGTCCAGAGAAGGGGAAGGAAGCCAGTGGAGGGTTTAGAGCAAAAGTCTTATGAGGAGTGTCTGAGGAAACTGGGGTTGTTGAAGTCTGGGGAAAAAGAGACTGAGGGAACACCTTATCACTCTCTACAACTACCTGAAAGGTGATTGTAACAGGGTGGGGTTGGTCTCTTCTTCCTGGTAGCTAGTGATAGGACAAGAGGAAATGGCCTCAATTTGTTCCAAGGGAGATTTAGGTTGAATATTATGAGAAATTTCTTTACTGAAAGGGTTGTCAAGCACTGGAGCAGCTGCCCAGGGCGGTGGTTGAGTCACTGTCCCTGGAGGTGTTTAAAAGACTAGTAGATACTGTGCTTAGGAACTTGGTCTAGTGGCACACTTAGGACTGGTTTAATGGTTGGACTTGATGATCCTAAAGGTCTGTTCCAACTGAAACCATGCTATGTTTCTATTCTAAAAGTAAATATTACAAAAAAAG
>NW_010176699.1:0-19532 GCF_000695765.1 Mesitornis unicolor | reverse complement strand
TAGGTTTTGCTAGTTTCTGTATATGTACTCTGAAATTTCAGCTGTTATGCTTTCTAGAGGAAATTCTCCTATATTGAATCGTAGTGTATAAGTAAATATTTAATATTTAATGCATAATAAGTTGCAGTGGCAATTAACATATCCATTTTTAACAGCTACAGTCACTAAATCAAGTACTCAAGCACTGAGATAGTTCCCCTGCTGACAACTAAATGTTGACCAAATACATAAAGATCAAAGAAAACATTTTTTCAGCTCTTTAAAGTGATTCAAGAGGTGTAAACTTAATCCAGCAAGGGTGAGAATGAGAAACAAGGATTTTGTGTGTGCCCACAGTATGTAGATGAGTATGTGTGCACATGTTCAAATATATGTGCATATAGTACTCTCACATCAATTATTTCTGTTCATTGTGTTTTTTCTTATGAAGATTAACTTAGAAACATGTTTTGTAGAGGAAGAACTCTATTGTTTTCTATTTGTCTTCTTGTTTTACTGTGCAGCATTGATAGAATGTCAGCTGTTCAAAAATAGGAAAATAAATTGTTTGCCTGCAGTAGCAGTGGATAATGTGGAATCCTACTATTACTTAGATATTTTGTTTGTAATACAGTAGTGAATGGTGTATTGTCTGGTAGAGTTCCACTGGAGACACCTGATAGAGTTTTTCTTTCAGGCTCTTAGACTACCTGTAGAAGTGTTTATTATTTTTCTCTGTTAGTGGAAAACATCTCCACTAACTCAAAAAATCCTTCTACACTGCTTGAATGAAGAGAGATTTCCTGAGGTGTGGGTTTACTAGGAAAAAAGATACTGGATTTGTTAAAAGGAAATTATTCATGTAACTCGCTGATATTAGCAACATTAAAATATCCCCCTTATGCAAATACCAGTCCAGTTAGGTCAGTGTAATCATATTCTTTTGACTCCAACACCATCAATGTTAAGTATTTAAGAGTTCTGTCTTGAACGTTATTCCCACTCTGTGTGATGTGTTCTCCAGTTTGTATTTGTACTCTAGTCACTTGCTTGGCTTTGCAGATTTGTCACTTGCAGATTTTGTTGTGGTTTAAGCCCAGTGGGCAACTGAGCATCATGATGTCCACAAAAGGGGGCTAGACAAAATAAGAACTAGAAGGGCTTTTTCTCACCACTTGCAGTCACAGGCAAAAGACAGACTTGGGGAGGAAAAAAAAACAAAATAATTTTTATTTGTTACCAGTAACATCAGAGTACAATAGTGAGAGATACAACCAGATCTTAAAGTGAAACACCTTCCCCCATCCCTTCCTTCTCTCCTGGGCTCATCTTTATTCCAGGTTTCTTTACCTCCCTCCCCTCTCACCTTGCACAGCAGCACAGGAGGATGGGAATAAGGGTTGCAGTCAGTTCATCCCATGCAGTCTCTGCTGCTCCTTCCTCTTCAGAGGTAGAGAGGACTCCTTCCACTCTCTCCAGTTTGTATTTGTACTCTAGTCACTTGCTTGGCTTTGCAGATTTGTCACTTGCAGATTTTGTTGTGGTTTAAGCCCAGTGGGCAACTGAGCATCATGATGTCCACAAAAGGGGGCTAGACAAAATAAGAACTAGAAGGGCTTTTTCTCACCACTTGCAGTCACAGGCAAAAGACAGACTTGGGGAGGAAAAAAAAACAAAATAATTTTTATTTGTTACCAGTAACATCAGAGTACAATAGTGAGAGATACAACCAGATCTTAAAGTGAAACACCTTCCCCCATCCCTTCCTTCTCTCCTGGGCTCATCTTTATTCCAGGTTTCTTTACCTCCCTCCCCTCTCACCTTGCACAGCAGCACAGGAGGATGGGAATAAGGGTTGCAGTCAGTTCATCCCATGCAGTCTCTGCTGCTCCTTCCTCTTCAGAGGTAGAGAGGACTCCTTCCACTCTCCCTCTGCTTCCACGTGGTACCCTTCCCACACGAGATAAGGCCTTCACAAAAGTCCAGTGTGTGTCTACCCAGAGCTGCATTTCCTTCACACATGAACTGCTCCAGCATACACTGCCCATGGAGTCATGGCCTCTTCAGGAGCAACCACCTTCTCATGTGGATCTGCTCCACCAGTGGACTCTACAGGCTGCAGGCAGGTCGACCTGCGCTCTTGCCATGGGTTGCTCCGCACACCTCCTCCTCCTCCTCCCTCTCCTTTCTTCCTTCACTGACCTTGGTGTCTGCACAGTTGTTCTTCTCGCATCCTTTTCCTTTCTCTGCTGCAGGTCTCTTCTGATGGTTCTGAAGAGTTCCTGGCTCACTATTTTTTGGGCTAGAGCTGCAGCGAAGCTTGAGCTTGGGTTGAGGCTGGGCCAGGACAGGACTGTGCCACCTGCACCCAGGGCCGCGCTGGTCAGGGCTGGGGCGAGAGAGGGTGGGCCGTGCACTGCAGCCCCTTTAAATACATGAATTCGCAGGGGTGTTGGTTGGTTTGGCCCTGGTTCAGAGGTGGGTCTGACATTTATAGCTAGGAGAGCTTCTAGTAGCTTTTTACAGGGCTTTCTCCGTAGCCCTCCCCGCTATCAAAAAAACCTGAAAGCTCACAAAAAAACCAATACAGATCTACATCCCAAATTAACTCAGAAATGCAAAATCAAAAAGGTAAACCTCTTGATATCTGACAAAGTCAGTTATGTATTAGCTCTCTCCATTTTCTTGTATCACTGGGCTGTCTCATTTGTCATTTCAGTAGGAGGTGTTACTCAGAAAGATTACTCCTTTGGAAGATCTGATCAACACATTCCCTACAATGTATGATACTGCTATTTCTGGTCTCTGACCTCTGGCATTCCTTCTTAACAACAGGAACATAGCAGTAGTCTTTCCAAGTCAGACCATAGATCCATGTAGTTCAGTATCCTTTTCCAGTAGAAGCACAGAGTACATGTGTTGAAAGGAATATAGCAAGAGAACAAAACCATAATAATAATTTACTTATTTAGTCTCCAGTATTTTCAACTTGTGTAGTCTTTAGGATGATATTTTTGTGGTACTCTTGATAGGTTTTCATTCTACCTGCTTGTCTCCTCAGTTTTTGATGGAAGGTTACCCAGGTAACTGCTTTTATCATGATGAATGCTTCTATTACAAGAAGAATGGTGATACTGGTTCAGTATCACACCTGGATTGTGTATGATTGTATTATGTTTCTAGCAGGAATTACATGAACACACCAAAGAGCTAGAGCTTGTCAATTGTTTATGCTTCGTCCCTAGGTAGGTACTCTTCAGTCTCTGACTGTTTTCAGCTCAGATTAATTTCTAAGCCTGAAGTGGATTTATATTTAATATTTTTTATTGAATTGCTCTTCCAAATATTTGTCCAGCATTCATTTGTTTAACTACCTGCTTTCTGAAAAAGTATTTCATTTGCATCCTGATAGGTTCACTTTTTACTTTCTAATGCCTGTCTAGAGAGAAGCAGCAAAAACCTAGTCAGTTCCTATGCATTATTTCTATATCACATGTTGTTTTATAGACTTCCATTACTTTGCCCTTCTCTGTTTGTTTTACAGCATTCTAGTCTATTTTGTCATGTTCCATATAGAATCTGTTCCATGCCTTTCATAATCTCAGCTACCATTCTGTAAACTTTCTTCATTTCCAGTGTAGCCTTTCTAAAATGTGGCATGATGTTCCGGAAATATGAATGTCAAGCATTTAAAGAGGGGATGGCAATGTTTTTGTTTTCTGTACTTTCCCTAATAATTCTTGATTTTAATATGCTTTTTTTGACTGCTATAGAATTGTTTTCAGAGTTATCCACTATAACTTCACAATTCTTCTTTGTATAGCTTTTCCCCTGCATTACAGAATGTGTTTTTCTGCATTATCCTCAGCCTCCTGCAGACTATCCCATACTTCCTACATGTGCCAATCCCTTTATGCAGTAAAACTGGCTGGATTCTAAAACTAATTTCTGCACAAATAAGAAATAAGAACAAAAAATATTAATCATAGAATGAACTTAACAGATTCCATGTGACCTATGAAGCCTGATATATTGTTTCAAGCAAACTGATGTGAGAAAAAGCATAAAATGCTAAGATTCCTGAGATGCTAAGGAAACCAGCATTTGTGCTTATGTAAACCTTGGTGCAAAGATGGTCAACAAGAACCTCCTGGAGAATCAGCTTAAGCCAGACTTACAGAGCTTCAAAGGTACATGCTTCAGGGCCGGTAGGCCCCTCACTCTGCAGTAGGTAGAAGCATGATCTTAGATACTGTCTCTAAATACATGACATGCTTTCTGGGTTTCCCACTCCACTGAAAGCTCTGACAAATTTGTCTTATTGCCAAGGATTTTGTGAAAAAAATGTCTTGTAAAATTCCTGAGCAGTCTTATTATTCAGCCCACTAAGCATAAAAATCAAATCTAGGAGGTGGTCATTAACTCTCAGGGAAGCCTGGTTTTACTTTATTAAAAATATCAGAAAGCAGTGGATATTTACACATAGACTGTAACTGCTTCTGCAGCAAATGCCAATATAGAGATGTGGCTAGTAGTCATTTCAAAGTACCAAAAGCATCATGACTGACTGTAGGATGGAAATATAATTTGACACTTAAAAATAATATCTCATTATAAAATCATAAGTATTGTCAATAGCAGCACAATGACTCACTGAGACAGGTAACTCGTTATCATGACCTAAATATAAAGTAGGAATGACTCTGTTAAAAGAAGAATGACTAAGGCATCCTGAAGGAGGAAAACTACCAGCAGCTGAATTTTGAGGAGGTATATATAGAAACATTCATATTTTAAAATGTTAAACTATTTTGTTATTTTTCATGCAATAATAAAGCCTAGGAAAGACATGAATTTTAGACTCTGCCTTGTGTACAGAGAATCCTGGGAAACATGCCTGCTCACACAGTGTTACTAATAATAACATAAATTATTAAAGCTGACAGAATTTTTATAGCTAATGCATATGCTCTTTGCACTCTGCACTTTCTTCAGCTTGGACAATGAGTAAACATAAATCAGGTTTTGTTTCTGCAGTTCATGTGCCAACAAAATGCTGCTATTTATGATCTTAGCACTGCAGGAAAATGTTAAAATTTAAAGAATAAAAGGTGAAAAACAGGCAAATAATCTCTTGCATTTAAATTAAATTTTCTGTTGACAGCACATTTTTGTAATATTCCTTTAATGGAAAACACAAATATCTAAACAATGGAAAACTTTAATATGTGTACAATCACAGAATCACAGTATAGTAGGGGTTGGAAGGGACCTCTGGAGATCATCTAGTACAGCTACCGTGCCAAAGCAGGTTCACTTAGAGCAGGTTGCACAGAATAGCATCCAGGTGGGTTTTGAATATCTCCACAGAAGGAGACTCCACAACCTCTCTGGGCAGCCTGTTCCAGTGCTCTGTCACCCTCTAAGTAAGGAAATTTTTCCTCATGTTGAGCCTGAAGTTCCTGTTTTCCAGTTTCTGCCCGTTGGCCCTTGTCCTGTTGCTGGGCATTACAGAAAAGAGTCTGGCCCCATCCTCTTGACACCTGCTTTTTAGATGTTGATAAGCATTGATCAGATCCCCTCTCAGTCTTCTCTTCTCCAGGCTAAACTGATCCAGCTCTCTCAGCCTTTCCTCATGAGAGAGATGCTCCAGTTTCCTAATCATCTTCATAGCCCTCCACTGGACTTTCTCCTGTAGCTCCATGTCTTTATTTATTTGGGGAGACCAGAACTGGACACCATACTCCAGATGTGGCCTCATTAGGGCGGAGTAGAGGGGAAGAATAACCTCCCTCACCTGCTGACCACACTCTTCTTAATGCACCCCAGGATATCAGTAGCTTTGATAATCTCATTATAAAGATTGACATTGCTTTTCATGATCTTTCTAATACACAAAAATTAATTTTTGTTTGTATGTAGGAAAAAGCCATAGTTTTAACCTGAGATCTTAAGCCCTAGAGACATTTATGAAAACAAGTGATTACAAAAATGGTTGCCTTTGCCTAGGCTCAAAGGAAAGGGAATTAGCTGGTTATTTAGTCAGTCATTTCTATATCTTACTAAATTTTTGAATGCTTAAATCCTACTTATATGTACCATCAAAGAAACACAACTTTTAAATAACTTTTGAGCATTCTATGTTCAGGCATTTGAGCTTGCATTTTAGGGGTTAACTTTCTTTAAAACAATTAATACAACAGAATAGCATTTAGGAGCTAGGCATTAATTTTAATGAAATCAGCAGGCTAGGATAAGTGTAAGTTTGTAGAAATGCAAGGTAACTTATAAAACATAAAGCTTGACCTTGGCAGTTATGATTTAGAGAATTTTGTTACAGTTTTCTACAATTCTTGAGTATCGTATTTGCTGAATATTTGTTTCTATTTTAAGGATATTGCCAATGCAAATAAATTTGCAATATATTCACACATACTGTATCTGTATGTGTATACATACCTATTTTTAAATTTGGTGAAGAAGGCAATGCCCTAGATTTATTTTTGGACTATGGTCACAGGAGTTGGAATTGCTACCGTGCACCAAAAGGTTTTCCTCAACGACTTTAGAACGTGCTTTGTCCTCTGATTACTCTTTTTGCAAAGGGTGGCCTTGCTCATAGTTTCTCTGACTGCTTTATTCCTCGTTATTCTCTGCCCACTTTTGGGATATGAATAGCTGTCAGTACGTGATTTTTCTCTGATATCCTGCCAAGGGAGGTCTCTACTGTGCACAGTAATGTTTCTACGATTTAAAAGAATCCTTCTCTGCAGGAAGCAATAACACTAGAAATAATTAAAACAAAACCTAAAATGTCACCTTAGACTAATGAAATTTCATCATCAAGCAATACAGAGTTGACACTTCTGTGAGACCCTTTAAGATTCAGATTAAGAAGAGAAAATTAAACTGGAAATGAGAGGAAGTAAAATCAGCTCTCTTTTCTCTGGCAGGAGTTGAGTACAGTAAGTTGATTATTCTCAGAAAAGCTGATCACACAGACAGTGACCCTAACTCAAAATAAAGAACAATAAAGAATAACATGGCTTTAGACAGCTGGCAATGTTATCTATTGTTTGAGGGAAAAAATGCAGATATTGACATGAGAGAGAGAGAGAACTGTAGATTGATTTCAATTTCAACTATCTGAAAAGCTTCATTTCTCAGGTTGTAATGAACTAGTGAGATCATTACCTTAAAAAATGAAATATTCATCTGTCTTGGAGCTAGCTCATCTGTAGCTTCACTCATATGTCCCTCTCATATGCAGACAGTTGTGGAAATGCATTACTTGCTCAATCTAGGGATTGTTCTCATCCATTTCCTTATCCCTGAGAGTGGGCAGTACAGAGTGTTTCAGTGGAAAATATAGGATTCCTGCACAGATGGCAGTTATAAAATAACCTGTGGGTAAGGGAGTTACCTTTTAAATTCATCTAATTATATATAACTTCAGATGTTCACAATTCTACAAACACCCCCTCACCTCCACATTTAAATCTAGGTAAGCCTCTACGTCTGGTGGTACCTCTAGTTGTGAATAGCAGAGACCAGCTGCTTTTCTAGGGAGGGCATTAGTGCTCATCGGGGCTCTCTGGGTTTTAGTGAAGCACAGATGTGATAGCACAGCATTGGGGAACTGGTTCTATGAGCTGCAGCTTTCCCTAATAAGGAGTATTAAGTCTCCTATAGGGGCACTCCTGCATCACTTAACAACACTACATTTGGCTGCACGAGACTGCAAAAAATATACATTTACACCCTTTAGGCTGAATTCTGATGTTGGTCTCTTCAGCTGTTTTTAGGATCAACTAGAAATGGGAACTTAACTCAGATAGTCCCTGCACACTCCAGTATTTCTTTCTCAGCTGCTCAGCTGCATGTGAGAGTTCAGATGTAATTTTGCCTTGGGCACAGAGCCAGTTCCTGCAACACTGAGAGAAGTGATAGTTCAGGGTTGCTCTTTTACTTCTTTTCATCACTGCTGAGTGTTGTTTTACTTTCCTCATTTCAGAAAGAAACTGATCATCCAGTGTGTGGGCTGTCAGCAGCTCCCTAGCTCTCTCTTTTTTTTCTGCAGTACAGCCCGGCGGGGACTGCCAGCCATCCGCAATGTTTCCGCACTCTGACTGCTCTGCCCCCAGCTGCACAGCCCCCTTTGCCTGCAGTGCATACCCATAAATGCCCCCTGGCAGACACGCCATTGTGCACAGTGTGATCACTAAGGCAGCAGCTGTGGTTAGATAGAGAGATCTTGCATTCTGCTGCCTACAAGAAGAGATTTTACCATATTTGTTCAGGTCACACAACCATGAAGTCTGGTGTCTTGCTTTAAGCAATGAGCAATACCTGATGTTTCAAATGAAGCTGAAAGCACCTAACAATGTAACTGGAGAATTGTGTGAGGCAGAAGAGGAGAGTTTGGTTTACCAGCTCTGTGTTCCTATGAAATGAAAGCACAGTTACTCCTGTTATAGACCATGGAGCCATGAGTCTCTTCTGTGTCTGGAGTTGGGCTTAGGAACACTTTGATAATATTGACTGTCTTTATTTGGTCTGGGAAAAAACATGGTGGGAGCCAAAGGGGACACATGCAACTCAGACTTGGTGAAAAATGTCTTTTCTCTCTTTTTATCTGAATTTAGACAGGTTGGAATTGCCCTGGCCAAACTAACAGAACTCATTGAATTACACGCTGCTCAAGCTAGCACACTGTGCTGTTAACGTCAGTTCGATATGTTTTATTGCTGACTACAGGGCCACTGGTATGGAACACTGTGTGTTCAGATAAAGCTCCTCTGAAGCACCAATTTGTTGAAATAGTGGAATCCTGATAAGGATGTACAGATTAAGATACTTACAATGGGTTATAAAAGCCCTGTCCATTTACAGCTGTTCTTAGAAATTGATATGGATTTCCATGTTCTAGCAATGTAATTTTAAAACATGTAATTTTAAAACCAGTGATCTTTGCTGATTTTTATTTGCTGTGATAATTTTGATTGAATTGTATATGCTCATGGTGATAATAAGACTAAAATGTTATGTGTTTAGTGTCATTTGATTTTCAAGGTTTCAGTAGGACCAAAACCATGGGTGATGGATTTTTAGATGAAATATTTGATGATGCAGAGTTTCAGGAGGTGTTCTTAGTGCATGCTGAATCTCAGACCCACTAAGCTGTACATCTTTGTTATGCTCCTGGATGTCTTTTCAAATGAAACACTCAATCCAGAACCTATAGTATTTTGTGGATGTAAGGATATCAACTATGACATGAGAAGTGTGTTTTAAAAAGAAACAGGTCTTCAACAAAGAAAGATTTTCCAAAAGATTCAGTCTTAGAAAAGACAGGTTGAATTTTAGATTCAATATTAGGCAATACAAATCTTTGTTGCTTTGTTGGCAGACTTGTTTCCCAATGCTCTTCAGTCCAGAGGATGAACTAGAACTCAAAAATTTCTTGAGCCACTGTAATTAATACATTGAGCTATCAACTTCTTCTTTTGTTATAATGTGATTTTTTCAGTCACATAGGAACATGGATTTGACAGTTACACATGACACATTTGAAGATTTTGATTGATTCCTGGGACTGGAAGAGATTTTTGTGTCTGGCCCAGTACAGACACCACTAATTAGGAGAATGCTCTTTTGATTTACTGTGCAGAGATTAGCTTCATTTCAGTGAAGGCAAAATCTTGGGTCCTGATTTAAAAATATGTATTGCAGATGTTCCACAGAAGAAGGCTCTTTGAAATGTCTCCTTGGGTACGTACAGTTCCCTGCATTTGCTTAGCAGTAGAGCATAATTAGATTTCAAATTAATGGAACACGTGACTACACTCAAACAAGGCTAGGGTAAATCAGTAGGCACGTGAGTTAATTTCCTCTTTTGAGACCTTGATTCCAGTCCTTACCTCTTTTTTAAGCATGTGTGTCTGTGAAATAGATATGCTTTGTGTGTTTGTACTTACATGTATTCATCTCTCAACTAACAACAAAATAGTCAGTTGAGGTAACATCCTTGGCAGGATGAAATAGCATTTGTAAATGTCATCATTTGTCTAGAACCCCACACTGCAAACAAGTATCTGAGGAACTGGTATTAGCAGCTTTAAGGCATGATTATTCTATGAAATAGAAAATGGTAACAAAGACACTTATCTTCCCATTTCATTACCTCTTGCCAGAAGCAAATCTGTTTCATTTGCGTGGCACAATATTCAAGTTGTTGAATCCTAGTCTTTCAGAACTGTCTCAAAGGACTGGCAATGGTTTCAGACCCTCTGTGTAAACAACCATTGCACACTATGATTCTGTGCTTTCTGAGCTCCATCATTTTTCTTATTTCTATCTAGAGTGCAACACTAGTAAGAAATTAAAAAGGGGTGAGATTAAATTTGGGACCAAAGACATCACAACATAGTTCTCTTTCTAACTTAGAAATAGGTGATCTATATATTATTCAAATGAACCAAATATAAAAAGACTTTAAAAGCTCCAGGAAAATTACAATAAACAATGCAATAACAGGCCACAAATAGTAGCTCTGGCTCAGATACTCAAAACTAGGTAGATACCTTACTGCTACTTTAGGAATTAAGGATTTGATTATTGTGAAGTATGATGGCTTCACTCCTTTAAGTTTCCAAGTATCTATGCTTATCTGTAACTGACCAACAAGAAAATACATGAGTTAGAGTGGGTTGGGATGTAGCTTTTAACAGGGATGAAAAGAATAATGATTTTGTGAAAATTGAAGAGGACTGCATTTCTTTTATTCTAAAAACATATGGAGTATAATGAAGCTCTTGTGGAAAGAAAGTGTTTTATGAATTATTTTACTGGGGCTAGCATTTCTTCCTCAGAAGCTAATTAAAAATGATGTCTTTTAGATAGTGGTTTGGGGTTATCTTGCAGGATGCATAAAACTCTTTTGTAGGTCTGTAGAAATTAAATTCTTTAGATTTTTATCCCCAGGCTCTGCAAAAAGTATTTCCAGGCTTCTGGATAGTTTATTATCATCAAGATCACTGTGTACATTTCAGTATATTGCATAACAGGCTGTGGTTCAGTAAATTCTATTGGCAGTGGTTTTGGAAGGAGGGAGGAGATGATGAAAAAACTTTAAAAAGAGTAAAAAGAAAGAACTGTAGAAGAAAATATAGCTTCTATTTTTTTTTCTGGCAAGCCCTATGCTTTTTGCATTGTGTACCTGTTTACCCCTTAATTTTTAGATATATCAGATGGTCAAAGGAATAATTAACCCTAAATCAATGATTATATTTCATTCATAATTACAAAAGATCATTTTTCTAGTTTAGTTTACTAAGGTGCAACATTTTCAGTTGTTTTTTTCACACCACATGAGTCTATGACACTAATAAGCCAGAGATGGCTGTAGTAATAAACTGAGATGAGCTAGTTTTGGTTTTTAATCTCACCCTTTATAGAGTAAGACTAGACAATTCTGTTATCTTGGGTCAGGAAGCTATTCTGCTGTGTTTCAAGATCCAATCAGCTTCAGCTCAGACTGACCACCCCAGCATCTTTCAGCAGCATGTACATGCTGTACCTGATGTACATTTATAATCTTCAATATTGCAGCACAGAAGTTCTGATATTGTATGTATCACAGGAATAACTCCGTTATCTCTGGCATAGGACTATTTTCTTTACCTAAGAGGTGCAACTAATGGCAAATGTCAAACACACCACTCAGCTTTGGTGTGAATGAACAAGTGATAGGGTAAATAATCCCTAAAATGCTTACAAAAGCCAAGTTTTAATCCTGTTTTCCATAACCTGTTTAAATTTAAATTGTGAAGACTGATATTTGGCATTGCTCAGGTACAGCAGATATCTGATACTACATGTAGTCAAGTACAGGAAAAAAAAATCCTTGAAGGAGTGACTTGTTTGCACAAATGCCATTTTCATGTCCAGAAAACCTAGAGTTCTACCCTATTAAATGACTATGAATAATTTTCTTCCTATTCCAGCATTCTGAGTTATAATGTGAACTATATCAAAATTGCATGTTTAAATGCATTTTGAACAATAAAGTTCAGGTCTTCAATCAGTTATAGAATAATTTTTGAAGTGCAGTCTCTTGGCAAAGACTTTTTGCAGTTTCCAGATTTTGCAGCCAGCTGCTTTAAGTAACAAGAAAAATTCTATTAGTTCATGCTTGTCTTTGTATAAGTAAGAAAGAAATCAAACATCAAAGACTATGGGTCTTGTTTTCTGATACAGTCCTCATAGTTTTACACACTTTGTTTTAACTTAGTTGAAGCGCTGTCAGGCCTCATTAAGATCAAACATTCAAGATAATGGAAGGCTGTGATCTTCTCCAATATACATTTTTAACTGTGTTTAAGATGGATCTGCAACTTTAAACAGAAAGGCAAGATTTCTGCATATTGCATAAAAGAATGTGGTAATGGTAAAGGGTATGCCATTTACATGAAGGGAAAGGTCTCAAACAGCAATGTAATAGAAACATGTAGAAGCAATCATCCTAAGTTCCCTTTTGAAATTATCTTAATCACTTCATTAGTCAATGGCAAGTTACCATTGAGTGAGCTGACTGTGCAAATAGGGAAGATAAAATAATTCATTCAATTTCTACAGATCGAAAAAACTGGTCATTTACTACCTGATCATGAAAGTAAACCTAAGCTGCTTTTAATAAAAAAATAAAGGTTAAACTTGGGACCTTGTCGTGGTTTAGGCCCAGTGCATAACTGAGCGCCACGATTGCCCAAAAAAAGGGCTAGTCAAAATAAGGACTGGCAGGGCTTCTTACCACTTAAACAGGTCACAGGCAAAAGACAGGCTTATCATAAGGAATAAAAAACCAAAACAATTTTAATTTGTTACCAACATCAGAGTAGAACAGTGGGAGATACAACCAGATCTTAAAGTCAAAACACCTTCCCCCCACCCCTCCCTTCTTCCTGGGCTCAGCTTTTGTTCCTGGTTCCTTCGCCTTCCCCCTCCCCCTTTGCCTTGAGGCGCAGGGGGATGGGAGTGGAAGTTTGCAGTCGGTCTTCCCACCACATGCTTCTTAGGAGAAGGGGAAAAAAACCAAACAAACAAAAACCCTCAGGCCAGTGTCTCTCTCTGCTTCCACGTGGCCCCCTTTCCACAGGAGAAAAAGTCCTCAAAACTCCAATCTGGGTCTGCCCATGGTCACAGTTCCCTCACACACGACCAGTCGACCTGGCTCTCGCCACGGGTTGCAAAAGGAGAACCTGGGCTCTGCGTCCTCCTCCTCCTCCCTCTCCTTTCTTTCCTTCAAACCGACCTTGGTGTTCTTCAAAGTTGTTCTCCTCGGGCCCCACTCCTTTCTCTGCTGCAGGTCTCTTCTGATAGTTCTGAAGATCCCGGCTCTCTGTCTCTTTTTATCGGGATGAGCTGCAGTGGTGCTTAAGCTTAAGTTGTGGGAAGGGCCGGCCAAGCCCAGCTGGGCAAGGCCGGGGCCGCGCCACTCGCACCTGGGGCCATGCTGGTCAGGGCCAGTGCCAGAGAGAGAGTGAGGCATGCCCTGCACACCCCTTATAGACATGAATTCGCAGGGGCACTGATTGGCTTGGCCCTGGTCAGAGGTGGGGCTGACAAAAGAAAAGGAGGAGCTTTTCAGGTAACTTCTTAAAAGGCCATCTCCATAGCCCTTCCCCCGTTACCAAAGCCACAACCAAAAAGTCCCCTCACAGAAAACCCAATACAGACCTTTGTGTACTGATCCTGAATTTGTTAGTTACTTCCTGTATAGCTTTGATAAGGCACAATTCATCAGGAGAGGTGTAAACAGTGGAATTTAAAAACTTATACTCTGCAGCCTTTCATGTCCTCATTCCAGAGAGGAGACTCTCATGCTTATCAAACTCTGAGTTCCTCATAACCATCATCCACACTTCTTAGAAACCTCCCATTATTTTGAAATCCAATAGTCATTGTAAAGGACAGAGCCAGAAAAAGTGGGATTTTTTTAACCCTGTGATTAAGTTCAAATATTTTTGAGAAATACTCAATTAAATATCTTTCATAAGAATATAATGAACTAGTTTCCAGATATTAAAAAAACTGATCTTCTGTCTTGTTCATTAACAATTAACAAAGAAATAAGAGAGGTGGTATCCTTTTTGTTGTTGTTTTTTCTTAAGTGTAAGCTCATTCACTCTCAGTTGTCTGTCATCAGCACTTGGATAAAAATGTAGGCTCAGAGATTTAAGAAACTATCTAAATGAATGCAGAGAGCCAGATCCTGTGCCAGTGAAGCTACATTGATTTATACAAGCAGTGGATTTGGCCTATTAATTTTATATTTGACAGTAAACGCTATTACAGCCCAGTCAGGAATTTCTACAGGCATTCTTCATGCTATAGGGCACTGTATCAGCATCCATAATTTTGTGTTGAATGACCTGATCTTCATACATTGAATTGAAATGGAAACTTCCTGTTAAAAGAACATTCCTAGATAGCAAAATTCAGCATATGTTCAGAAAAAAAGTTATTTTTTTCTGGGTAATGAAGAGTCAGGTCACTCTAGTCGAAGTATGAAGTATCGATCTTTGAATTTTATTCATGTTATTGATGATTGAGCCATTCTGTATTAGACAGAGTGGCATGGCCAACAACCTTCATAAGGCACAAGGTCTTCACAAGGCCTCTCCCTGGGATAGATTTGCAAGTTCATACTAGTGTATGAGAGAACAGAAAGACTGAATGCCCAAACTTATCAGTAGCATTCCTTTTGGAGTTTTGTGTCCAGCTATAAACCTTATGTCCACAATATATAGGCAGAAACTAAGTGACAGTGGTTTTGTTGCAAATTGAATCAGCCGTTATTACTTGCAGTCTGCAGGGAAGGTGCAGCAAACTCGTATTCAAAATCCTTGAATCAATAGTCCGAGAATCAGGATTTCAAGAAGAGGACAGTAGTAGCCCTACACCAACTTTCAGATGTACTGTCTGCTCTGTCTGCATTGTCTCTTCAGCAGTCACTAATGAAATTATTCCTCTCGCTCCCTAGTACATTCTTACTTTGCCTTTCAGTAAAAATTGGGAGATAAAGAATAGCAGTGAAGAGCAATTGAATATGGTCTAGTGAGTGCCTTTCTCACTCTTAAGTACTGCTTGTTAAATTGCATTTTGAAAAATGAAGCTGTATTTACTATAAATGTGAATGATCCTGTTGAGAAGAAAAGAACCCCAAACCATTAAAACAACAACAAAAAAATCTATTCTTTTTGCCACTGTATAATTTTGACATGACTTAGCAATTTGTACTGCACTTAAGGGAAAAAAAATGCTGACAACTTGGACACCAGACTGCAGGTAAATGAAATTCTAAAAGGAGGAGTTAGTATTCTTTAAGAAGGAAAAAAGAAGTTTGTAAGCTCCTGGCAGACCCTTAATTGAATTGAAAGGTGTCTTGCTATACTACTTTTATACATTAAGGAGAAACTATTAAGGCTGTTTTGCTGACTGCAGTATTCTGCAGTCTTGCAGGTTATATTGCTAGACTGCTTTGTGAGGCAGCAGCAAACTCTCCACTCTTAAACAGCTGTAAAGAATTATGGTAAGATTTTAATACAGCTTTGCTCTCTTGTTCTTGTGGTTACTTGTAGAGAGGACTTTAAACCCCAGTATTTCCCGCTGAGCATTTATTTGTTACCTGTTTTAAGTAAGACGCAGCAGATACTGCTGAAGGCAGTCGAAACAAGAGATACTGAATGTTTATAGATCTCACCAAATCATGACTACTCTCTTGAAGTATTTGTCTTCACTTTTAAGGAGAATTACGGTAATTCATGGCTAACTCTACTAAAGTAATCACTCATGCCCTGGCTCACTCAAGACAAATGTCAGAGGGACTGTCTAGCACATGCTTCTACAAATATTGACAGATAATCAGTGTGCATATTTTACTGTTGACTAAATTGTGTGGACTACTACTCTGCTCACATTGGATACATTGGATAGCTTTTTGTCTGCCCTGAAAAAGATCCATTGTGTCTGCTGAACTAGACAGTTTCAAGAAGTTATTTTAACAATTCCATACCAGCAGATTGTTCTTCCAAATATTCCTACAGCAGTGTTCCAGTGCTGTTCTGACAAGAATACAATTCTCTAACATGATACAAGTGAATGAGAAATGCACTCCACTTGGAGTCAAGCTTTCTTTCCAAAATCTTCTTTCCAAAAGTTTACCCTAAAGTTGTACGTCAAATTTGAGCATAGATGTATACCCCTCATTTCTAAATTTTGCCTTGAATATAGCAGTTTTCAGTATTTCTTAATATACTGTAAACTATAAAAACCTACTGTTTCTCTCTAGAAGTAGCTAGATTTCAGTGGAGAATGAGTTAATTCTGACATGTATGTGGTGTTTGTCAATATAGAGTTTAAAGCTCACAGGGAACCTTCTAGATAAAAGTCAGTTTATAACTGTAAGCTATTACCATCTATTATTCACTGTAAAGCCTCCTAAATCCCATGTATACCAGCCATAACACTTCATAAAGTTTGGAGATAAGGACCTCTCTTCATTCACTGTGGAATGTGTCTGCTGTTTTTATTTCATAGCTGCCATCGCAACCCTATATTTCATGATAGTAAGGAAAAAAATGAGAAAAGAAAAAAGAAGATAACTTATTATTTAGAAAAAAGGAAAGTTTATTTTTTAAGAACTAAAACTAAATTATTCTTAATGTATTATTACCATTCTTTCAGCATTTCACCATTCAGAAGAGATTGTCTTTATTACACAGTTAAAACAAAAGCATTTATCTTGTGTTTCCATTTGAAACCGATTTTATAAAAGCTACGTTTTCATAGCAATTGGCTATCTGAACCTTCTGATATTCCTCAAGATCGGATCAGTCTAGTTTTGAGGGTAACAAGGATCAGAAACTTCAGCTGGAATAAAATCATTCTGGTTTCATTGACTTGAATGGAGCAATTTGGGAACTAGACTAAATTTGTCCAATTTCTGTAGAATTACAGAGAAAAAGATTGCCTTCACACTTCTGAAATGGAAAGAATTATATAAAGAAAAGAAGCCACAGGAATGTGCTATATATATAACTTTTTTTTTTCTCCTCAGAGCCGTAGAAGTGCTCACATATAAAAAAATGTGTTCTTACCATCATCCCCTCCCTGATAGTGACAGCTTAAGTTTAGATCTATGGCTGCAGTATTGGAGGAAGTTCTTAAATCTGTGCATGCTCCTTATCTCTGATACACAGCAGCTCTCCTGTCTTGCATGAAATCCTTCTGAGATTTAGATCCCAGTACAGAAATCAGGTCTAGTAAAGGAGATGTCTGTGCTTCTGTGTGAAGAATGTGAGACATAACCCCCTGTGGTCTTCACTGATTCTAGCTGCTGTTATTACATCCTGTCACTTCCTGGGCTTTCTTAAGTTTTGAGAATATGGAGAGCAATATTAGTAAATACATGAAGGTGTTTTTGCCAAAATGCTTGAACCTAGGTTTTAAAATCATTCTTGCAGATCAAGGTCAGACGTTGACAGCCAATTACTTGGTAATATCTGCGAATAGACATGCTCGCACAAGTGGATACAGCTCAAATTATCAGGCAAGTAGCAAAACATACTCTGCAATTAATTACATAAGATTCCAGATTGAGTAGTCCACTGTGATGTAGGTGTGTTAGGCAGAGCAGTGCTGGGGATGTATACGCTATACAGTGTCTCTATTAAAATGCAACATTAGCGCTTACATTTATCATTATTCTTAGCAGCCCAGAACCACATGGAACTGGTGTGAAATACTTTGGTAAAAGAGTGCCTGATGATGCCAAAAGTCTTTACCAGCATACTTCATGGGAGGGCTGCGTTATCATACTATCAATGGAGTTGTCCACTTGAAGTGCTTACATGGCCCTTTGCCAATGACTGCCTGAAAATATTTAATGTACTTATCCTCATGCATCATTCTGAAGCAGAAAGTATAGATAAGAATCCAGTAAATAGTTCTCAGCCAGAGACATTAGCCCTTTCATTTCATTCAGCTTTATTTTTGATGTGCTCAGGCTGGAGCAATAGCTAGAATTCAAAAATTCAGAAAATATTTTCCTGATATGAGAAATATATATTATTTTCCTAATTAGAAGAGTTTTTAAAAAAAAAAAGTTTATATTTTACAAAGTGTATGGGGTATAACTATGAATACATAAATACATGTATTTGAATGCAAGATTCATTGGCTGCTTTGTGCTTTAGTACTATTGTTAATTATGTCAACAGATCATATTTTTCCCATAGTAACTCTTAGTCTTTCAAGGTACGGAGTGAAAAAAAACACCTGAATGCAATATTTAGGATTTTATCAGTAATGTTTTCCTTTTCTTTTTTGTAACTATTTATTACCATAGGATATTACAGCTGCTTTAAAGCTGTGTTGAGTGTGTCTGTACAACTTTCTGTGACAGTATTATAGGTATATCCTTAACATGGAACATTTAATATGTAAATGGTTAAAATTTTACAAAGTTGTAAGCCTTTAACAATGGCAGATGTTGAACATCCTTAATAATAGGAGGTATCACTTCTGTCTGTGATAAACATATTTGTATTGCTATAGAAGTCAGCATAGTAATGGAAAGTTCTACTGCAAACAGGATTATTTATATCCTTGAATAACATCAGCTATCAAATTTATTCTGCTTTGGATAATTTTCAGGTTTATTTTTAACTTTGGATTCATGCTCTTGCTATACATTTTTAAAGTAGCAGAGTAATTTCTTGGAATCTTTTAAGAATCCAACTTGTTAACATCTTTACATTTTAAAATATTACATTATTTTTGTTTCGTAGCATTTTTTTACATATATGTACTCTATCTTTTTAGCTCAGGTACTACTTTTCCTTATACATTTTGTGGAAGTTTTAATTAAGTTAAAAGTAAATTTCCATCTCCCTGAAAACTATTCTGAAAGAATGGAATCAAAGCCCTAGTGTTTTCCTCAGCAATAATCTACAGTTGACTCTGTATAGCAAATTCTTATTGACATATGAGATGGAGTCTTGATTCCACTGAAATCAAAGACAAAACTGGATCCATCAGTTTGATGGTCGCAGCCAGAGGGTAGTGGTCAATGGCTCGATGTCCAGATGGAGGTGGGTGACAAGTGGTGTCCCTCAGGGGTCTGTACTGGGATCAGTACTGTTTAATATCTTCATCAATGATATAGATAGTGGGATTGAGTGCACCCTCAGCAAGTTTGCAGATGACACCAAGCTGAGTGGTGCAGTCGACAGAAGGTACATTTGCCTACGTGTGTGAAGTGTTTATGAACCTCTAAACTATTAGCCTCTTCCCTTTCATTCTTCTGCTAGTGAGGATAGTTCTCTGAACTATTGTTCTTTTTCAAGAGGTTTACATATTTCTAGATGGATAGCCCCACATTATAATGAATTTGAAACGTCACATTTTTCTACTTGTACAGTTCTATGACAGGAATTTTCCTTTGTTTTTAAGGCTACTTAGAGGCTACTAGGAAAGCTAAGGCCTCCTTA
>NW_010176698.1:8527-30411 GCF_000695765.1 Mesitornis unicolor | reverse complement strand
ACCATGAGCCAGCAATGTGCCCTCATGGCCACGAAGGCCAATGCCACCCTGGGGTGCAGTAGGCCTGTAGGTCAAGGAAGGTTCTCCTCCCCCTCTACTCTCCATGGTGAGACCACATCTGGAGTACTGTGTTCAATTCTGGGCTCCCCAGTTCAAGAAGGAGAGGGAGCTACTGGAGAGAGTCCAGCGTAGAGCCAGTAAAATGCTGAGGGGACTGGAGCATCTCTCATATGAGGAAAGACTGAAAGAGCTGGGTCTGTTTAGCCTGGATAAAACATAAAACATTTAGATTGTTTTGCCAGTCTCCTTTTAATAGGAGACTGAAGGAAGATATCATAAATCCTCATAAATATCTAAAGCGTGATTGTCAGGAGGATGAGACCAGACTCTTCTCATTTGTGCCTAGCAACAGGACAAGGACTAGAAACTAGAACACAAAAGGTTCAACTTAAACTTAAGGAAAAATTTATTTACTGTGAGGGCAACAGAGCACTGGAACGGTCTGCCCAGTGAGGTTGTGGAGTCTCCTTCTCTGGAGACATTAAAAACCTGCCTCGACATGCTCCTGTGTGATCTTCCTTGGGTGGTCCTGCTCTAGCAGGGGAGTTGGACTAGATGATATTCAGAGGTCTTTTCCAACCCCTGGTATTCTGTGATTGCGTGATTACGCTCACACATGCATTTTTTAGATGTAGACAGAAAAGGATGGTAGATTTTCTTGCATCTCAGCCAAGGAACAGGATGTAGCTTATCCATGAGGCAGTGAGAAGGGGAGCTTCCTGATTTTATCATGGCATGCAAAGACCACTGTGACAACTTAGTCTGCAACGCATGTCTTCTCCATACTGCTGATGGCAAATGCTCATTTAAGTGTCTAAATGAGCCAGACTGCATGTTGCAGCTAATATATATGTATGCAGTAGCAACTGGCAAGTTAGTGAAGCTAAAACTGCTGACTGCTTATTAAAATATTTTTCATTGATTTTGTGTAAACCATAAAGAGCTGCTTTTGATTATCTGGCAAATCTACATTCTAAGACTTTAACTTTCCAATATAAGTTTGTAATTCTCAGTGCTATAGCGTTTAAATGAATTTGGGATTTATTAGAGAGAAAAAAAATCTCTTGAAAGGAAAAGATGAAATATCCCATCGCTACTGACTTTTCCTACTACCATCATTTTATATCCTGGCTTCATACAAGGTTGGAGTCTGATTCAGATGAACTGAGTTGCCCTTCTAAAATTTGTGGGCAAATCTATCCCACATATCCTTTTATCATTCATAATGGAGTTATATGAGTGACGTGTTTGCCCTTCACTAAGCAAGCAGTTTTTGGTCCACAATTTTGTTTGAGGAAATCTTTAACACTTTGAAATAGGAGCATCTCATTCTTAGACTAGCACCTTGCAAAAAGAGCATCTTAAATTATCAAGCTTTTTTGGCTCAAGAATATCTGAAAGATATTGTATCATCCTTTTTCTGTACAGTTCTGCACATCATTTTCCCTAAAATACACACATATTTTTTGTGTCTTCTGCAAAAAATGTCATATCTGAAAGTATAGTGTTTTGCTACTGAAATCAGCTCTATTTTCCCCATAAAAAATAAAGCCCAAGTTAAGCAAATACAGCCAAAATTGAGGTAAAATACTTTCTGAACAGCAATTAATTTTCCAATTTCTTTTCAATTTGAACTTGAGATTATAGAACATACAGGTTCTAATTTTGTTAAAAAACAGCCTTTCTCTCTGACAAGGTCTCTTAAGGAATTGCATTAAGAGGAATGTGTCCTTCTCCAAGGGAAAAATTGAGCTGAAAGTAGTAAAGCAGTTTAATAATAGGTCCACCCATTTTATTAAGTATCATCTGTGTGTATGGTTTTAAGCTTTTGCACAGTTTTTCCACTCGTGGTTAAATGCCTTTGGATTTACATTTCATTCCGCCTCCCCAATAATTTATTTTAATGGAACTACGTCCCTCCAGTGCTCTCCCTAGACCCTGGCAACAGGCAGATATGGCAGAAACCCACTGGCAGTCAAAGAGCAAGGTGTTATGACTATTGACCAGACAAGATTGCAGAGGTTTGCAAAAAAGGAAATAACCTGCTTGTTCTGAACTCTGAAACAGCAGAGAGCCAATGACTTTTTTTGGGCAAGGAACTCAATATCGGTCAATTTTCATCTACTGTCACCTGTTTGACAAGGTGACTCACACTAAAGAGCATACTTTAGGAAGATGAATTTGCTGTTTTGCTAAGAAATTTTGAATTGTCACCCTTGGGCACTGCTTAAACTTACACAAATGGTTTCCAGACACTACCCTTAGAGTGCGATATCCATCACACTAATAGACCATAACCCAGCTTTCACCCAGCCAGGCACAAAATATTTTTGGATGAGAAAATAAAACTTTCTTCACCACAAAATTTGACTGTGGTGCATTTTAGAGACAAAATATGTACGTTGCACAAGAAAACTGTTCACATTCTGGAATTATTTTATTTCACTTAGGGATGTATTTATTTGGCTAGTACGGAAAAAAGATCTCAACTAACTGTATAAAAGTGGTCTAGCTAACATCCGTGTCTCCATAATGGTGTTTCAAACTAAGCCAGTCTTCAATGTCTTTGCTTAAACACTTGAGATATGAAAATTAGTCATAAATGCATACACATGCCCATATATTTCTGCAAAACAAAGTATATGCATTATGATTAACATGTGACTGAAAATTTAAAAATAAAATTAAAAAATCATTGTTTGGCATGAAAGATATTCAGAAGATAATATACTATACAAATAATATGAGTAAGACTTGCTTTTGTCCTTCAGAAATACACAGAGTAGCAACTGAAAATACGATTAAAAAGTGTGTTTTGTGTTCTGCATGAATTTGAAGAAAAGGTAGAATGAGCATACCAATCCTGTCTCGATTTTTCCAGGCCATTAAGTACCAGTTACAGCACAGAGTCACTGATGACTGCGATGATTCAGATAAGGTGACAGATAACATCGATACTGCTGAATGGTTTTTAAAGTGCCTTCAGGTAAAGCCTTTGTGTCTCAAACTAAAGACAGCTGAATTAAATGGCAGCTATACCTGTTACATTCCTTGCTGCACTCCATTCTGCTGCCTGCGTTACCAAGCCTTGCTGCTGGAGTGCTGCATGGATCATAGGATGCTCTCAGGTTGTTGCTGGACTTGGTGACTTCTGAAACTTATTTTCAAGATTTCTGTTGCCTTCTAACCTGTTTGAACCCTACTGCATCTCTTGTCTGGCTGTCTAGAGACAGCATGGCTTCCTGTAGGCATCGCTGCTTTCATGGAAACTTGGTGAGATTGTAATGATACAACCAAGAGGTGAGAAAACCAAGGTGGAAAATCTCAGTTTATATTCCCCACCTTTAAGTTTTTTGTATATATGGGTTTCACCCTTACTTCAGGACGCTTTCACACACATTGGAAGGCAGGTCATTGAACAAGGTCTTTCTGAGGAGGCTTTATAAACCCAGGGTCTTTTTGTATATTTACATTATAATCTCTGATCACTTTTACCCATATTACTTTTGTCCTAATTCAGTAGTGGCTGGAATTGCACTTCTTTAACACCACATAACGAAAAAAAAATGAGAGTCAGTGTTCACCACTCCTTAGTAGTTCCAGAGAGGAAAGCAGAATGAACAGAGTGAGTCCTATATGTGGTGATGTAAACCTGGCATGGCTGTTTCCTGGTGACCAGGTGCTCTCTATTTATATACATGTACAAAGGATCAAAATCTTTTTTCTGTTAGTAAGAACTCTTGTTTCCCAAACAGAAAGAACAGTAATCCTATTTGAAAATAATAAATCACTACTTACTGCTACTTTAAGCAATGTTTTCTCTAAAAGAAAAATAATAAATACCTACTGTAATTTTTTGTAACATAGTTTTTCCACAAAAGTTTCTATTTGTTCCCCACTATCATACTCTTTTTCCCTTTCCTTCTCTTCAGATTGGTAAGTTTTTATCCTTGCATCTCTTAGAAATAAGTGGATGCAGCATATATTCTTTAAATAGAGCCTTTGAATTATTCCTACATGACCTGCATTAAAACTCTCCAGATTGTGTAGCATTTTACTGGAAACCTGCCAAGTTCAAGGGATGACAGGAATTATTTAAGCCTGGTACAGTTCTTTGGAGATAAATATAATCTAGGGGATTTAGATTTTTGCTCATCAATGTGAACTTTTCACATAAGGCTTTGTTTTTTGAGGTTTCCTCACCCTACTTCTCCTCTCTTGGAAATATAAAAAGTTCACCTACTGCAATTATTTTTTTCTTCCTTCCCTTTTTTTTTTCTTTATTAAATGGAGACAAAATCATAATTGAAAGGAAGTAGGAGAAAACTCACAGCAAAGAAGATGTAGGGCCTAGGAATCTCTTCAAGGCTTTTCTTACACATTTCTTTGTGCTTGACCATTCTCAATGTTTGAAGAGACTATCCAACAGAAAGTATCTTGGGTGACATATTCAAAGTCTGCTAACCAATCTGGACATCGAAATGCTACAAAACTAGGTCTTAGGAATCTCATCTTTACTAAAAGTCAATGGCATACAAAGCTTTAAGTCAAATTAAAAATTAGACCTTAGTGCAGACAAGTTACTTGATGCCTAGGAAAGTTTTATCTATTGCTTAGAGTCTGAAAACGAAAAACAGAACTAGCATAACTGGTATTGGCTCCTCTTACTGTCACATTTCTCAGGGTGATATCTGTAGCTATTAAATCATCCTTTTTTGAGGGGAAAGCAGCACAGTGAGACAGTTAATAATAAAGAACAAAGCCCTGATCAATTGCTGCTGAAAATAAACTGTAACCACCATAGTAAAACAATGCAATAACACAGCAGCTGTCCTATTTTTCAGTTCATGACACCCCTGAAGCATGTACTCACGAGGCAGGGCATCAGCTTTCCTGGTAGTATTCCTGAGTCAAGCAGGCAGACATTCCAATTTAAACTGGTTACACCTGAAATCCTTTTTGCTTAACACTTGTTCACCCACCTTTTAGCTAAAGGGCTATCAATTCCTGTAATAAGTCATGAGGAACTTTCTACAGTTTGAACATGGCTTTTTTTTTTTGGCCTGAATTGAAAACTCCCCTAGATATCTGCAGCAGCACTAAGATTACAGTGTGCAGATGACCACACCACATGCAATCAAATTCAGGTATAGGGAACTATGGTCAAGGCCTTCAGAACAAGCTCTGAGCCTACTGATTTGTACCAGCAGGTTATCACACCTTCCTCACATGGACTAATTAATTACAGGCAAGATAACTGCTGCTGCCAGAGCTAAGGATTGTACATCTGACATCAAATGCTTATTTATGGAAGCTGATGCCCTCAATTAGGACTACTAACTAGTACTACCAGGTTGAAAAAGCAGAGGTTTTTACTTTATCCCAGACAGCTCCTAGACATTTTTAGGATTTTTTTTCCAGTTGAAATTGTCTGTTGACTAAATGGTTATATTAATACACATTATATTTATGTCTATTTATCTAATGCAGATCCTTCCCTGCTTGCCTAGTGAGCTAAAGTGCAGTCAAGATGAGAGAATACATTTCCAATGTGTCTCTTGATCTGTAGTAGAGCCATAATATTCATAACCTGGATGACTCGTGGAGGAAATCCTAGACCAAAAAAATGCTAAATCTCTGAGGGTTCACCTTTGAAAAAAATAGGCAGTGCATAATGGATGTATAGAAATTCACATCTTTTATTTTTCAGTTGTCCCCTCCAGTGGCTCCAGTATGGCATGAATCTGGTTGAGAAATGACATCTCCATGACTTGATACATCTGCCAGATCTTTTACTTCAAGCGAAACTTCTCCTGAAGCTCCACTGAGCTCCTGCTTTCTACCAGACTTGGCAGAAATACAATTTAGCAGTTAATCCAGGTGTTCATAGACTAGAATCCAGGTTATCTAACTGCAAGCAGGCTGCACAACTATAATTTGGCTGCTGCTCTTTGTCATACAGTTTTAGGTAATCCTCTCCTAGTAGAGAGTTGGACTTGATGATCCTTATGGGATCAAACTTCCAACTTGAGATATTCTGTGATACTATGGTACGGTGCTCAAACACGCAACTTGGCCGAAAATGCTCTGCCCTTGTCTAACTTTGTTAAGAAGATTGCTAGGTAAACTGGATCTAAAAAGTTGGTGTGTGCATGCTTGGTGTTGGGGAAGTGAAGACTTTGCCTTGCCAGTCAGCACTACCCCTGCACAAGCACTGTGGATGTCCTGCAGCTTGACTGTTGTGTCCATGAGAATTCATTCAGAATCTCATCAAACACAGAGCAAGCATATACATTCATCAATCTCTGTCTGAAAAGAATACATAACCCTCCAAGAACATTTTTATAGAAGTTTTTTCTTCTATGAAGGGAAGCATCACAGAGGGTAAGAATATGTCTAAATCTACCTATTACTTTCATTATTCACACTGTGTGATACATACTCCAGATACCTTTCTGTCTCCCTCTTTGGTGGTGAAACCTAACAACAGCCATGGTAACTAGGTCAACAGCTTTCTCAAGAGTTTTTCCTATGTTGTTTGGTTTAATTATGGAGCTAATGTTTATGTCCTTTCTCTACTCCTTTTTGAACAGTAGACTCCATTTAAAAATCTTACTAAATTTCTTCAAACAAAAGATTTATTTTTCAAACATCTTTTGTTCAATAAAATGGTCAGAATTATGTGGCTATTTGCAGAGGACAGTGTGTTGCAGAGAAGTTTTGTTGACTACTTTGTAGTTAAGCATTTTTTTATTCCAACTCAGTGCAGGCACAGCTTTTCATCCTAATATATATGAAGACAAAACAATTGAGCTGACTGACTTTTGAGGAAAAGCTCTATGAACATAGAGCAAATTCATAGCATATTGAAAAAAACCCCTATTTTAGTCTTTGTAGGAGTGCATGATGTATCAATACCATCAGTGTGGGTAAGTAATTTCTCCAAGGTATGAAAGAATTCCTCTAATCCCATTTAAGATTTTTACATACATAACATTACTATTTACCACAAAACCATTTCCACTTGACCAGGAAGGTCAGTTGCTTTCCATGTTTTGACTCCTATGTAAGAAGTTAATGTTCTAGATTTACTGGTTATGAAACACAGCAATGAAATAATTGTCTGTGAATGATTAAACTTTTCTTCATATTTTCAAGCAATTCTAATTCTTCTCCCTTTACTACTTGTATATTCCTGTAGAACAAGATCTAAGCCCAGCCTTCAGTGTGTCTTTGATGTGCTCCAAGGTATGTTCTCCAGTTCTAGAAATTCTGAGGTACCAAAATCAATGAAAAGGAAATGTCCTGCAATATATGTCCTGCATTTCAGTAATGCAGAATAGTTACGGATTTTTATGCAACTATTTTGAATTACTGTTTTGTTTTGATTTGTTTTGTTTTGATTTGTTTTGATTCCTCTTCCATCTATTCCCTACTGTTCTGTATTTTACAACTACTGAAAGAATAATTCAACAGATTAACTCAAATTATCCGCTAGAAGAAAAATTTTATTTGCCATTTTAAATCAAGCTAGTGCAGTGAGGAAAGAATGCCATTCAATTTAATGTCTGTGCCATATTGGAGATATATCTCCATATATAGATGAAAAAATTTTGAAAAGATCAGCAGTTGTGATATGATTGAATTCCATTGGTTTTTTTCCATCAGTCTCATCATTTTGTAGCCTATTGTATATAATGGTATAGACTACTGTCATTGACCACACTTCTGTATAGTTGAGCCAGAAATCATTCCGAATTGCATTTAACCTGGACTTTGCCACACAAAAGAAAAAAAATTACTTCTATAACAATATTTCTTGTCTCATTTACCATAAATTTCCTGTCCTGTCAGACTGCTTTGTTTCTCTGTACTGCTCATTTTAAACTGAGTACTTCAGGTGTTGGACTAGAAGCTGGCATTCAGAAGAACTATTCTTTGTTTTGCTACTAACTCACTTGTGTGACCTTTGGTAGATTCATAAATCTGCGTTTGTTTCAGTTTACTTGTCTCTAAAATTGCTGTGATAAATAAATGTTGTGGTTTTTTGAGCTGAATTTCAAGATATATTGACCCAATAATCAATAATTTACAGACTAATAGTAAATCCGAATATTCAGTCACTGAAACAAGAAGTCTGCTGGATTGCTCAGTGCACTCCTTGCTACAGTTAGATGGACACCCTTGTTCCAATTCCATCCAAGGGCCAGAAGTATCTGAAGAGATGTTTCTAAGTTAGCACTAAGCCTGATATACATGGACTTCATTAAATCATGGGTTAAAATCTTAATGACTTCAAATAAACTTTTTATCCTTTCAAGTGCCAATCAGGATATATTCGTTTGCAAATACAGTCTAATTGTTTAACCTTATTCCAGGCCTTTGGGACCCAATTATCCTACTGCTTGTAGGAGTGAAACATAATTACCATTTTTTAAAATAAGATTAGGCACTACTTGTAATTTATGTCAGGAATTTAATTTTTTTAACAGATCTCTAACTGGCATGGTTCTACTGAACCAGCAGCATGCTGATTCACACACACTATCTTGAGGTGTTTGCCAGATATTTTCCCCTGGTAACACCTTTTGATAGGGACTTATTTTATCATTACTGACACAATTGTCAAAATAACAAGCCTGTTCATCTTCCTCAGATTGTAATGGAATTCACCAAATTATGTTGATACAATCCAGTATCTGGTTACTGCATGCTATTGCACTGTGTATCTGATCTAGTGCTGGCCAAACCAGTTTGAGCACAGGAAGACATCTAAGCACCAGCAGCCAGGCTTTTATACAGTCCACACGAAGTAACTGGAGAGCCTGAATGATTTATCCCCTGTGAAAATTCATCTTTCCTCAGTCCGACTGTTTCTGATACTTCTACTCTGATTTTTCTGCCTCTGTCCAAAATAAACCATAGTAGTCAGGGAAGGCATAGGGTAGAGCTTTATAATGTAGTTACAGTTGATGACTTTATTCTCCACCTGCTTCTCTTGAGAAGAGCCAGACATTGAACTGTCACAAGACTAAGACATGCCTTGCCCTTGGGAAACCGCACAATCATTGACATTGCTCCCAGTGCAGTGTTCTCAATATCACATTAAGCCTAATCCTCAGTCAATCTTTCAATTTGCCTATGAAGCTAACTGAAACTCCAAAGGCTCATGAAAAATCAACTTTGTGTCCCCTCTTTGCTCTGAGAAAAAATCAGCTGTAGCTATGACATTCCTCATAGATATCTATCTAAGATTTTCTACCAAGACTTTAGCAACAGAGAATCCAAAGCCACTTCGAATGCTCCACTACTGGGGAAGAGATTTGCCCCTTCTTTATACCAACCCTTTCAGTGTTACTGTATTCCTACTGTAACCCTGTTTGGGCATCTCCTGTTATGCACAGGAGGACTCTTCAAGTGGGATATAACTCATGTAATGGGCTAGGAAAAAATGTTTATTGGTTGATATATGCAGTTACCAAGCTAAGCATTAATAATCTTATCATGCCTAATGAATCTGTGTCAGCTAGGCAGTTATCAGTTAGGTGGGAAAGTATTAACATCCATTGCTTCTTGGAACATCCTGGGTTGCTGTTTCCTAATTCTCTGCCTTTTTCTCAGGTTTATGTCATTAGTTTTTCTTTTGAGTCCTTGAGTTACTAGTCACTACTATCTCAGAAACTTCACTTCTCTATGGTCACATTTCTTATCTTGCATGGTTACAACTTAAGTACTTTCACAGTTTAACAGCTATCTTAGTAAAACAGAACCAAAGTCACCCAGGCATGCTATACAAAGCTAGACCTTGGGTCACATGCAGATGAACCACTGGGCTATGGGTTACACCACGCTCCTCTCTGTTCTCCTTCCCGTTTCTTTCACTCTTCCCGTTTTCTAACCTCTGGTCATTCTAGTAACAGCCTTACCAGAGCTGAGTAAAGAAGGATAGCTTCTCAAGTATTCTGGACTTTTTTTTTCTTTAAGAATTAACACTCTTGTGTTTTTCACAGCAAATACCCGATATTTTTACCATGTGCTGGTGTTTGGGTACACAAAAGCTGCTCCTGAATTAGTCTTCAGCATCCCATAGTACATGCAATTCTTCCTACCTAAGCATAAACTTTACAAATGTATATTCCTGAATTTCATTCAGTTTCTTCAGACCATTTCTCTATTTTTGGCAACATTCTCTCAAATTTTTGCCCTACTCTCCCAAGTTTTTCCAGCCCTTAATTTGTGCAACATGCAAACTAAATACATTTTCTCGGAACTCTGTCATTTCTAATGAAAATATGAATACTTTTGACAGATGCCCATAGAGCCCCCCCCTTGATACATTCTTCCATTCTGGTATATTATTGATCCCAATTTCAGGTGCAATTATTTAAGGATATTTGCACACTCCTTAGAGAAGCTCCATGAAAACCATATTTCATAAATATATTTTGGAAAGTATTACTTGACACAGTATCAAAAGCCTTAATACAATCAACATGTATATGATATAATCTGTTTCTGCTTTATGCAACACCCTTGTTAACACTTCATAGGCAATAAACTGATTTGACATGATTTGGTATACATAGCTATATCCTGACCATTGTGGCATTTCTCTATTATTTTTTAAATTCTTACTAGTAGATTAACTGATTGTTTAAGAATTTTCCCAGAAGGTGAAATTAAGCTGATTTGTCTACAATTCATTATTTCTTAATTTCTTCTTAAGAATAAGCACTATATTTGCCACTTCTAGTCTCCCAGTATCACACCCTTAAAGACAGAATCTAAAAATTATCTGATTACTTCAGCCAGTGCTTTCACAAATGCCAAACCCCACCCTATATAACACTCTCTGTATAATAATCCTTCATCCATAGCACCTACTCCCTCATTCTAGAACATATGTCTTGAATAGATTCATTCTTTATTTCAAGCCAGGTATTAGCAGTTCCAGTAAAGCTCCTAATTAAATCAGGGTTTTCTAATCCTGGGAAATGTACAATAAGGCAAAAAATCCTAACTGTGCCCCTTAATACATTTAATATAGCTAGTAAGAAATTATTTCTATGGATTTTGTGCAATTTCATACACATTTGTAAGGTTATTTCTTTGAATTCAGATCTTGATCCAAAGCTAACCAGAGTGACAGACAAATGCCAGCGAAATTGGGACCTAGATTCTCGCATAATATTTTAGCACCAGTTAAAGACCAATTGAAGACCAGACAAGACTAAACTTGTAAGCAAGCCTGTTGTGATATGTGAATTTACAAAGACTCTCAGTGCTGGATATCTGTAAAACACTGACAAACAACATTTTGCAGATAGGAAAGCAGAATTGGACTTTGGGTAGTAGGAATTCAGATAAGTTTGTTTCCTTCTTCCCTAAAGTCCTTCTAGAAAGGTCACAGTGATAAAAATAGAGCTGCCTTCTTTTAGAGGGATTTTGCTTGAGAGCTCAATTTATTCAGAAATCAAGACAGATTGATGCTGTTCCCTGGGAATGCAGATAGGCATATTTTAGACAATAAAACCAGGAGCCCTTATCTGCTGAATTTTGTCTTTTCAATGTATCTATCCTATGCTAATTTTAGGTCTGCATCCTCTATATCCTGCCATGTTTTGTTTTTCCTCCCATTCAGCTCTGATTTCCCATTACGGCATGCCCTTTTAGCACATATTTTGTACTTATGACGCATCTGTTCTCATTTTGCTCCTGCAAGTGCCTAAACGATAGCTAAATGCATCTGTAAGGACAAGTGCTGAACAGGTGCAAAACAAGACCACAAGTAATGAAAGGAGAGGAAGAAATCAGAGAATAATTTTTGCTCTGTCAGGATTTGCCTGATATATGTATAGACATTACACAGGCACTACAAATGTCTCATTTTCACTGTTCTTAATCTTCTTTAAGAAAGGATCTTTCTGCTGTTAATTTAGTGTAAGAAAATTTGGTAGGAGAAGATACCCATTCTCTATTGCTGATTTGACAGATTTCATAGTATAGCTTAAGGAATTTATAGGGGATCCAGTTTTTCTGTGTTAGTAAAAGAGAAAAATAAAAAGAATGAGTGTACATATATTAGGAAGTTTGCAATGACACGAAGCTGTGTGGTGCGGTCGACACACTGGAGAGAAGGAATGTCATCCAGAGAGACCTTGGCAGGCTTGAAAGGTGAGCTCATGTAAACTTCATGAAATTCAACAAGCCCAAGTGCAAGGTCCTTCACATAAGCCAGGGCGATACCAAGCACAAACACAGGTTGGGCAGAGAATGGATTGAGAGCAGCTTTGAGTAGAAAGACTTAGGGGTGCTGGTTGATGAAAAGCTCAACATGAGCCAGCAATGCACGCTTACAGCCCAGAAAGCCAACCATATCCTGGACATCAAAACTGTAACCAGCTGCATCAAAAAAAGTGTGACCAGCAGGTCAAGGGAGGTGATTCTCCCCCTCTGTTCTGCTCTGGTGAGACAGCGAAAGAAGGACATGGAGCTATTGAAGCAAGTCCAAATGAGGGCCATGAAGAAGATCAGGGGGTTGGAGCACCTCCCCTATTTGGTCAGACTGATAGAGTTGGGGTTGTTCAGCCTGGAGAAGAGAAAGCTCTGGGGAGACCTCATAGCAGCCTTCCAGTACTTAAAGAGGTCCTACAGGAAAGCTGGGGAGGGGCTTTTACAAGGGCAGGTAATGACAGAATGAGGGGGGATGGTTTTAAACTGGAAGAGGGTAGATTTAGACTAGATACTAGGAAGAAATTCTTTGCTGTGAGGGTGGTGAGACAGTGGCACAGGTTGCTCAGGGAAGTTGTGGATGCCACCTCCCTGGAAGTGTTCATGGTCAGGTTGGACAGGGCTATGAGCAACCTGGTCTGGTGGGAGGTGTCCCTGCCCATGGCAGGGGGTTTGGAACAAGATGATCTTCAAGGTGACTTCCAACCCAAACCATTCTATGATTCTATGATTCTTCGGAATAATTAAAAAAACCCAATTATTTTTATTTTTTTGTATATTTTACAATGTCCAAAACATTTTTGCCTGTTGCTCTCAGGAAAAGCTTGTGCAGAGATATTAATTTCATTCATGCCATAAATGAATAAGTTCTTTCTCATTCTAATCTCAGTAACACAGACTAGATAACTGAGCAACGCTACATTCCTTTTATATTTTTTCAGCAACATGAAAAAGTCAATTCACTCTTACTCTCTACCCCGTGTTATGGCTTCAAAATGTCTCTGAGTTCAGCCTCCAGGACAGCAGAATTTTCAGGATTGTGGCTACAACACAAAAGAAAATCTTTATTTGTACAGTATCCGAATGATATGTGGAAGGGAAGAGTGGGAGTCAGTTCAAATAGACTAAATCTGACTGTGCCTTGCTAAAAAAAAGCATACGGGAAAAAAAGAAATTTTGAGTAGAACAAACCTTTTGATTCAGAATGTTCGCTTTCATGGACATCTTACAAGAAGCACAGATAACTAAGAGATCAGCTCACAAAATACAGAGAGACACCAATGTTTTTCTGCTCCATAACCCAGTTAGTTAGGCTTAATATGCCTAACTATGTGCTATGGGCTTTTCAGTATCCCAGTCCTATGAACAGCACACCAATATTTGCTAAGGCAAATTAGCAATTTTTCTATTGCTGTGCATGCTGCAAACTCTAGATGACCTATTGAATCAAGACTTGGTGCCTGTTTCTGGCCAACTTTCTCCTGTTGCTGGGATTTTGGACCACCTGGCAGCTCCTACAATAGAGCCCCTCTGCTACTAGCTGTGTGATAGATCTATTTGATCTACTTGAGTGTGGCTATCGATGGCTAAAAGCTGTTCAGAAGACACAGGTGAGGAAGGAAGGGCAGAGGCTTTGTCCTCTATATCAAGAAACAGATAAAATGTGAAGAGCTGTCCCCAAAGAATAGCCATGAGCAGGTTGAAAGCTATGGGTTAGAATTAGAGACCAAGGCAACAAAGGGAACCTTGTGACTGGTGTCTACTACAGGCTGCCCAATCAAGGGGAGCCTAATGACAAAGCCTTCTTACTCCAGCTACAGTAGACTTTATTCTCACAGGCTCTTGTCCTATTGGGGGACTTCAACCACCCCGACATCTGCTGGTAAAGTAATATGGCAAGCTGTAGGCAATCCAGGAGACTCCTGGAGTGCCTCAGTGATAACTTCTTAAGCCAAGAAATAGACTGCCCTACCTGAGGGGATGCAATACTGGACCTGATGGCCACCCATGCAAGTGAGCTTATCAGTGATGCAAAGACTGGAGGTAGCCTGAGCAGTAGTGCTCACACATTGGTAGATTTCACAGTACTCAGGGATGTGGGACAGGCAAGGAGTATAGTCAGGACCCTGAATTTTAGCAAAGCAAACTTCCAGCTTTTCAAGGAGTTAGTCAATAAGAACCCCTGGGAAATGATCCTCAGGGACAGTGGAGCAGAATAGAGCTGGCAGATCTTTAAGGATGCTTTCCATAAAGCACAAGAGCTCTCAGTCCCTAGGTGTAAGAAATCAGCAAAGGAAAGGAAAATACCAGCATGACTGAGTTGAGACCTGCTGGTAAAACTAAAAAGCAAGAAGGAACTCCATAGAGAGTTCAAGCAGGAACTGATATCTTGGGCGGAGTATAGGGATGATGCCAGGTTGTGCAGGGATGAGATCAAGGTGCAGTTGGAGTTGAACTTGGCAAGTGGTGTAAAGAATAACAAGAAGGGCTTCTACAGGTGTATCAAGTAGAAAAGGAAGGTTAAAGAAAGTGTATCCCTGCAGCAAGCAAGAATGACAAGCTAGTATCAACAGATGAGGAGAAAGCTGCTGCAACAGCTTTTTTTGCCTCAGTCTTCACTGACAACCTTTCTCCTCACCCCTCCTTAGAGGGGGCCTACAAGAAAGATGGGAACATTTTTTAGCAAGGCCTGTTGTGACAGGACAAGGAGTAATGGTTTTAAACTAAGGAAGGGTAGATTTAAACTGCATATAAGAATTTTTTTACAGTGAGGCTGGCAAAACACTGGTCTAAATTACCCAGAGATGTAGCAGAGACCCCATCCACGGACACATTCAAGGTCAGGTTGGAAGTGGCTCTGAGCAACCTGAGCTAGTTGAAGATGTCCCTGCTCACTGCAGATAGATTGGACGAGATGACTCCTAAATGTCCCTTGCAATCCAAAGCATTCTGTGATTCTATGATTCTACTATCTGCCTCTGAATCCTATGCAGTTTAAGACTGTAAGGTTGGCCACCCCACATAGAGATCCCTGGACTAATCTCAGTCCCTGTTGATGATAATGTTTCACCTTGTATTTTAAACAGTTAAGTGGTCATTGGAAGCAAGGAAAATATTTCATCCTCTAGGCCAAAGAACCACTGAGTCACACTCTGGCCTAGTATTTCAGTATATTAAAGAATAGTTAGGTGTTTTGAACAAAAAGGAACTATCTCAGAAGGAAAATCCACCTTCTCCCATCTTGGCTATTAGGTAAATGTTTTGCCACTAGCCAGAAGACTAGTAATTGTATGAATCTCACATGGAAAGGGTTTTTATTTAAATTATTTTTCTTAGGCAATTATTTTTGACAAACTATTAACATTTGCAAATAGTTTGGGGGCAATTACATCACATAAACTGTTTGCCTCATACTGTCATTTAAAATCGAAACAGAATACTCAGTGATATTGTTCTGCAGCAGTTGTATAACAGAAGACACTGATTTTTTTTCTTTCCCCTCAGATATGAAATCATAACAGTCCCTTCTGAGATTAAAAACTCTCCCATCTGGTGAAACCTGACCAGTTCTTGGGCTGCTTTAAGCTGTGCTGGGAACCATAGCCTGAGAAGAAAAGTTGCTCACAGCTCCTCTCTGTCCCTCTTTGTGCTCTTGGTTCATGAAACTATTCTCAGGGAGGAATGATCCACCTCAAGGATCACTGTTCCATAGTCACCACATCACAAGAACGGAGCCAGACTGCGTATTTTAAATAGGAATTACTTAGAAGGTGTCTGTGGAATCGAAGGTCTTGTGTCTTTTTTCTTAACATAGGAAGAAAATAGGGAGCAATAAAAAAAAGTTATGTACAATAACGCTTCTGGAAAGACAGAATTTTCATTAAGATCATACCCTGAGTTAAGTGGCTCCTTCTGAGACAGCAGCCACTCTGCTGCTCTCTGAAGGGCAAGAAGCTGAACTTTCAGGGAGTCAATTAGGAAATGCTTCAGAAAGAGAGCTAGTGACAGCAATAGTCTGGGAGACTAACTGCAATAAAGGATCCTCAAAGCAATGGCCTCCAAGTATTTTCAGCATAGTTATGATCTTCCTTTTGTGTTACTTAAAAACTGATTTTACAAAAAGAAAAACAGCAAAATTACCTGGTTTTTTTTTAACTTATTTCCTTGCCAGGTCCCAGAGCTTTGCAAGTGTAAACATCACTTACCAATGGAGGTTTACTTCTTTAGAAATAAATAAGTTTCTTTAAGACAAATAGCATTCATATTATTGTGGCTGCTACGACAAAGCAAGCCTGAAAGATGCATTATGTTTTGCCTTTCCAGTCTCTTTGCTTTCCAGAGTCAGAATAGATTGACATTTCTCTTGGATCATTGCTGAATGCGTAACTGTACAGAAATAATGAATTCTGACTTGTCACTGAGAGCAATAAGAGAGGAACTGAACAGCAACAATGAGAATTAACTACATTTGCATTAGCTTCTTTTGATTCTCTAGTGCAAAACTAAATGTTAGTAAGTACAGAATATGTCACCCATTTACAAGAATGACTGGAGGGAGAATCTGAGGAGCTACAGGCCTGTCAGTCTGACCTTGGTGTTGGAAAAAGTCATGGGACAGATCATTTTGAGTGTCACCATGCAGCACGTCAAGGACAACCAGAAGATCAGGCCCAGTTAGCATGGGATTATGAAAGGCAGATCCTGCTTGACTAACCTAATCTCCTTCTATGACAAGGTGACCCACTCAGTGGATGATGGGAAGGCTGTGGATGTCAATTACTTGGACTTTAGTAAATCCTTTGACAACTTTTCCCACAGCATTCTGCTGGAGAAACTGGCTGCTAGGTAAAAAACTGGCTAGATGGCCAAGTCCAAAGAGTGGTGTTAAATGGAGTTGATTTGCTTGACGGTAGGAAGACTCTACAGAAGAACATGAACAGGCTGGATTGATAGTTTGTGGCAAACTGTATGACGTTCAACAAAGCCAAGAGTCAGGTCCTGCACTTGAGTCACAACAACCCTATGCAGTGCTACAGGCTTGGGGATGAGTGGCTGGGGAACTGCTTGGGAAAGAGGGATCTGGGGGGACTGGTCAACAGCCCACTGAAAATGAGGCAGCTGTGTGCCCAGGTGGCCAAGAAGGCCAACGGCACCCTGGTTTGTATAAGAAACGGTGTGACCAGCAGGAAGTGATCCTTCCCCTGTGCTTGGTACTGGTGAGGCTGAATCTCAAATACTGTGTTCAGTTTTGGGCCTCTCACTACAAGAAGGACATCGAGATGCTGGAGCATGTCCAGAGAAGGGCAATGAAGATGGTGAGGGGTCTGGAGCACAAGTCTTATGAGGACTGGCTGAGGGAACTGAGGTTGTTTAGCCTGGAGAAAAGGGGGCTGAGGGGAGACCTTGTCACCCTCTACGACTACCTGAAAGGAGGTTGTAGCTAGGTGGGGGTTGGTCTCTTCTCCCAAGTAACAAGTAATAGGATGAGAGGAAATGGCCTCAAGTTATGCCAGGTAAGGTTTAGATTAGATATTAGGGAAAATTTCTTCACTGAAAGGGTTATCAGGCATCACCATAACTGGAGGTATTTAAAAGACATGTAGATGAGCTGCTTAGAGACATGGTTTAGTAGTGGATGGGTTATGGCTGGACTCGATGATCTTAAAGGTCTTTTTCACACAAATGATTATATGTTTCTATAATAATAAGCTTCCCATGGTAGTACACATGATGCTGCAAAATAACACCCCAAATTCCTAAAATGTAATGCATTCTATGTCTATATTTTTATTACAAAACAAAGATGTTCCTACTAGAAACAAGGGTAACATTCTTGCTCCAGCTGATCTGGGCTACAGACTTTCTGTTCTCCTTAGAACATGGGGGAAAAAGCAGTGTGTGAAAAATAATAATAATGATTTGAGAAATCTAGTATAATAACTTTCTTTCATCAATCTCAGCATAATTAAGAATGCAAGACTGAAGGGCTCATGATTTCTCCTGTGCTAGAAAATAAATGGAAGCTGATGTTTTAAAAGAGAGTGCTATTCATGATTAATGATATCTGTTTGTCAATGCACTTTAGATATATTCAACACATCCTCACACTGTGGTACAGCTCTGGCACAAGGGTGAACTTCACTGGATAATGGCATTAGGGTTTGCTAATCAGCACATCTCTCTCCTTAGATGCCGATTAAAAGTAGCCATCAGTATCTGGTCGTGCAAGTTCTGACCCCGAGGTGCTGTGCTGAGAGAGGAGACGTATCAGCAGCCCTCAACAACACAGAGAAGACTGCTGCAGTAAGACTGAATCCTAAAAAGAGTGGAGCAAATTTTATAAAAGTGAATATCTATTTATGTTTGGGTTTTTTGGGGGGTTTTTTTTGCTTTTTTTTTAATCAAGCACTAACACTCCTGGGCTGTGTTCACAGAAATTCCATGTTGTTCAGACTTAATTAGACTTATTCCTGATTAATGTGCCATTCTGTATTCACTGGTGTAATGTAGTCTTTTCCCATTTGGATAGACTAAATTAGATATTATTCATTATTAGCAGTTTTCCACACTTTTCTTTTGCTTATTATTCTATCTTATTTTGTAGTAGTAGGCACATTTTTAAATATCCCTCTATGTAATCTGCTAGGTAGAAATTAAAATGATTACACATCTTCTACGTGATATGCTTTGAGGGACAGAGAAATTAAGATAAAATTTTCAATTTTCATACCTATTTTTATCACAGCCTTTTCAGATATGCTGACTTTCTCAGTGTTTTCTTAAGTCAGCAGTTCCTCAGAAAGATTATCACCTTCAGAAAAATAAAATGGGTTAGTAATTTATGTGTGTTCTGTAAAATAATTCACATAAGCTAGACACTTTACTCTTCTTTCTCTGTTTAAACACCTTTGGTTTGTTCATCTTTTATATGGGAATCATTGCTGGACTGTTCTTTTGGAAACTGCTTTCTCTTCCGCAAGTCATAATCTGGTCATTTTGTTTCTGATCACTCCTTAGCTTCTGTGTTGAATATAAGCTCTTAACTGCTACCAGGTTTTGTTTCAGATTTTTTTTGTGTGTATGTGTGTCTGATAAGTCAGGCATATAAAAAAAATCACTTATATAATTGAAACAGTATCTCTGAGTGTTGTGAATGTTTTAAATCTAAACGTCACAGAGTGATTTATGCATATATAAATAGAAACATATCCACCAGCTACCTTAAATACATGTCTTATTTAATGAATATAATCTGGCAACTGTGATTAAAAAGATACATAAAGGAGAAATTCTTCTCTACTTTGTTTCCCTTTTCTGAGGGAGATTTCTTCACAGGGCTTGTTTGCTATAAAACCTGTCACCGTTCATTGGTGTTGAAATGTATAGTCTATTATTAACTTATCCCTGTGTGACTTTACCATAGGTAGGACTGTTTAATGATGAAATAATCTACTGAATCTTTATGCTTGTCTCTGCTGCATCTTTATGCCTGTCTCTGCTGCTTATGTGGTACAGTACAAGAACAGGTTGAATGAAATGAAGAATAGAAGGTTGTGTTGGGAAGACCTCAGTAGTTCACCTATACAGCCAAATGATATATAGGTCATGGCTATTATAATGCAAAACACTAGGTTAAGTAATTTTTTAATAGTTATGGCAGTCTTAATTTTCCAGCCTGATCTTCACAAAAGGTCAGTCTAGAGAATCACAATAGTCCTTCCTGCTTTAAAATCTACAAGACAGGTGGGGTTTTTTTTGTGCGTTTTTGTTTGTTTGTTTTTGTTTTTGTTTTTTTCTGAAAATGGAGAGGACTTCAACTGAACTCCACAAGAAAATAGCTTGTACACAAGAATACAAATTTGAACATCAAAATCTATTAGTTACTGATTTCCTTAACTCATGAGCTTTTAGTAGTCAATACTATAAGCATTTAAAATTTGGAAGGTATAGACATTTTCCTTATAGTCAAAGCAACAATGTTTTCTTCATTATCATTCTTTCATTACTAATTTTTAAATCAGTAAAACAGTAGTGTCCATCAACAGATTGCTTCCATGCTTGCTCATAACTTTTGCAGTAGTTCTGAATGTGCTTTGAAGGAATTTACAGCAGAAATGTACAATTTATAGAGCAGAAAGAAAGTGAGGTTTAAATGAAGCTCAGTGGCTAAATGCAGGAATGGAAATGCACTTAAGAAAATACTTGAAGCACAGAGGAATCTCATCTTGTATGGTGGCTGTTTAAAGGTGCTTCAAACAACCTTGAACTTCATTCTTCAACATGTTTTTCAGTCACTCATTAGCATTTTAGACTTTGCGCTTAGCAGTTACTAGCTGCATTTAGGTTTGAACTAGGAAGCCAAACTCTGATAGCTAAGGAAATGTCATTATGTAGATCCAGTCGAATAGCAGTAAGTCACTTGCTGTGGTCCTTTCTCTTCAGCCTGTCAAAGGTCAAACCCAGAATTATTGTGAGGACAACAAGTGAAAGGGAGATTATATTTATAAGCTGCAGTAAAGTATCACTCACTACTTAGAATACCTTGTTTCAGCAGTTCCGTTGATGCAGAATTCAACAATAACTTTTAATGCCTGCCTTGGATGACGGTGATGGACTTCTGTTCCTGATTAATTTTAGCTCTCTTCAGTGGCCTGTATTAAAAGAATTGATGATTCCAGTTAGACAATGATTCACGTTAAAAAAAAATCCACACACAACATGGAATATGACTGCATGGACCTAGTGAACGGACTTTCTAATCACTACTCTTTAAGTGGAAGGCTCTGTCTCAGGCCTCATCACAGCTAACAAAAAGTAGACTAATTACTACTTTGCACATTTCCAGTAGTACACATCTAATGAGTTGCACTATCCTGATTGACGTTCACATATACAGACCTTGTTACAGCAACTCATGTTGTGCAGGAAGAGTGTGCCACTGCTACAAGTTTGAAGATGACAGCCTTACAGGTCTCTTGCCATGTGCAGGGTCTTTCTACTAGTGTTCCCTGTCCCCACCTTCATATTAGGGAAATTATGGGGGGTTTTTCATCAACTTTTTCTCTAAGCTAGAGATTGTGAGTACTTGGCTGCTTGCCAGGGTTTGCCCACCAAAACTGGGGATCCAGGTTGACCGGACTGAGGCCAATGCTGGGCACTGGCATAGGCAGATGGCTGGGAAGAGACCTGGCTTGGATGCCAAGTTGATGGGCTGGGGCTGGGGAGGGAGATGGCAAGGTATAGTGTGGCCATGACATTATGTGAACTTAGGGCAGCCCCAGGTGACAGAGAAGGCTTTGAGGGGCATCTTGCAACCCTTTCACACCCAGTTACATCTTGGCCATCTTGCTCATGCTCTGTGGCTGCCCTCAGCAGGGCTGGATGGTCACCCACATCCATATCAACCCCAAGTCGAGTGTTTGGGGCAGGCTGCAGAACCCTTGGGAGCACAGAGGGAGAGCCTTGATGTGACTACTCCCTCTCCCTGTGTTACTGTTCACACAAACATCTCATCTTGAAAGCACATCTTCTCCCTAATAAAAATCTATAGTACCACTGTAACACTCTTATCGTCATAGGATGCCATTTAGTCA
>NW_010176698.1:0-8496 GCF_000695765.1 Mesitornis unicolor | reverse complement strand
TCTTTCAGACGAGGAAGCCACTGGTTCCGGGCTACCCATAAAGGAACAATAAATCCAGTCTGCCAGGACAGTGACTGCAACCTGTAGTCTTCATCTTGCTTGGCTGCAAAGGGTGAAGGTGACTAAGAAAAGCAAATTCTACCAAATACCTTCTTACATCATTTTACCTGTGAGTTTCTGTGTATCTTGATTGCCAAATGGGATCCACACCTCCCCCAGAAAAAAATCTGTGTTCACACATTGAAAAATCAACCAATATGCATCTTGTTTACACAAGTGTGGTGTATGACAGTATTAAATCATGCTAATATATATTTCATAGTTTTCTTACTGTAAATTATCCCCTTTTAAATTGCCTTGTTGAAGTAACAAAGAGAAATTGTAAGAAGAAACTAGTATATACTTTCTTTTTGCTGGAGATACATTCTATCTGAGAACTTCCTCTGTATGGTTATGAATACAGCATGGTTTCGTAATTCACTTTGTTCTTCCATTTTTTTTGTTGAAAATCACAGAAAAAGAAGTCCTTGCTGTATTCTTTTTTGCAGTGCTTTAAATATCACATGCCACTCATAGAATGCTGTTAAAAAACAGCAAAGTTGCAGAGTCAGACTTCAGAATATAGAGATTTCCAGGTTCTCTTTCTGCATACAAATATTTTCTATAAGAACTTCAAAAAGATAAATGGAAATATTCTTTTTTAAAAGGGTTTAGTAGAAACATCATCAATGTTAAACCCAGGTAATTAACACTGCCATCTTAAACCTAAGTCAGGTGAATAACATTGGGTTCTTAAATCTTTCTAGACTCTTAAGTGTAAGATCAGGTTTAGAAAAGTGCTGGATGCTTAGTACTTTTGAAATTCAGGGATTTTTTAGTTAATGAAAAGTGGGTTTATAAGCCTATGGTTGACATTCAAGTTTAAAAATTTTGTCTTGCAATTAAAACCATTCTAAAGAATTTCTTTATTACTCACAAGTGATAAGTCCTTAAGATGAAGGTATTAAGCAAGTTCATATTGCCTGTTCCTGAACCAGCTGAAGCCCTGGGAAGTGGGAAGTGAAAATTATTTTTGGACAGTGTGTTGTTTGCTCCCCATGTAGAGATATGGTGACAGAAAAAATGAGTCAATAGAAAAAAATCTGACAAAAGCAGGATGAGAAAGAGAAAAGAAGGGACAGAATGGAAAACAAATTCAGAGAGTGTGGGAAAAAACAGGGAGTGGAATATACAGAGTGAATTTCTGTTGAAAAAAAGTACATTAAATAGATGTCATTGGGTAGCTCTGTGTGTGCAGAGCTTTTGTCAGTAATAGAGGGCATAGACTTCCATTTCAAGTCTGATGCAGCACTCAGAAGTCTTTCCATTAACTTCAATGAGCTTTAGATTAAGCACTTAAGGGGAAAAAGGTTATGCTTAAACCGAATGTGTTTTTTTTTTTTAAGAAAGGAGTTTAAATTACGGAAGAAAGTTTTAGTAAACTCAGAAAACTCACTGAGCTCCCTAGCCCTCAGAATCCTTGGTATTTACAGTGTCTCCTTTAGACCCCATGCTTAAAAAGGGAGAAAAGTAGCTTATCTTAGAATTTAAATGAATTCAGTAATTGCTCAGGCTGCAGAGTGTAACACAAGATGTATTGCAAACAAGCCAGCAAAGCAGTTTGTTACACCAAAAGTGCGCAGGAGATTAAAAACAATACAAGGGAATCCCTCATTGCTATTGCGCTTTGGGATTAATAGAGTTCAAAATAAAGCTGCTGTGTTTTCATTGTCTGAATCCTGCATTTTAGCATTTGAAATGCATTGTATTTATAATTTCTGATGGAAACACACGCATATAAAAGTAAATAAGACTTTGAAGATAACGAGAATTAAGAACTTAAAAATATATTTTCCCTCTCTTTCTGTTTCTGCTGTTATCATTTTCCTTTCTTTACCAACCTTTTATTGTGGGCAGTTGGTGTTTCTGGGATTTCCACCTATAGTTTCTAATTGTGCCACTTGGTCTCACTGCCTGAACACATCCTATTTCCAATGGAGCCTTGAAGATCAGCAGCCATATTCTCCTATTTAGCCATCATCAATGCGTCTTCTTGTTCCCTTTCCTAGTCACACTCTCTTCCAGAGCTATCATTTAATGTCTACTTGTGTTAGGTGTAGGTCTCAAGGTGTTGGCAATGGAGAGAAGGCTGCAGGGGTGGTCTCTATGAGGACAGGCAAGGGCTGACTCATGTGGGACACAGCTGGTTCTTGCCAGCTCTAGTAGACCCACTGAGCCCCTCAGCCATGGGTGAGGCACCTCAGGGAAAGCTGCAGAGAAAGGTCAAAACATAGTTGAGTAGAGAGGAGTGAGGAAAAAAGTGTGAGAAAAAGCCATGTGAACACTAGAAAAGAGTGGGAAGGAGGTGCTCCAGGTGCTGGAACAGAGATTTCCCTGCAGCCCCTGGAGAGAACCCAGTGGAGCAGGCGGTGACCTGCAGACAATGGAGAGGACCAAGACAGAGCAGATATCCACTGCAAACCATGGGGTACCATGTCATAACAGGTATCGACACTGCAGCCCTTGGAGGACACCATGCTGGAGAAGGTGGATACGCCCTGAAGGAATCTGCAGCCTGTGGAGGGGCCCTGCTGGAGCACAGGAAAAGTGTGAGAAGGAAAGATCAGTGAAGAGGAGCTATTACATACTGGCTACAACCCCCATTCACTATCCCCTTTGCACCACTTGGAGGGAGAAAGGAGTTGGGAATGAAGGAGTGAAGCTGCGACTGGAAAAAAGGGCAAAGGGGTGGAGTGGAGGTGTTTTAGGTTTGTATTTGTTTCTTACCATCCAAATCTATTTTAATTTGCAATAAGATATTTTTTTCCCCAAGTCAAGTTTGTTTTGCCTGTGATGGTAACTGGTAAGTGATCTTGCCTCTCTTTATCTTCACCCATGAGCTTTCTTATCTTATTTTCCCTCTTTGTCCTGTTGAGAAGGGAGAATTAGAGAGTGGCTGGGTGGACATTCGGCAGTTGGCCAAGGTCAACCAACAGACACTATTTTACAATCTAACACATAAGCAACATGTGTAGGAAAAACGTAAGGGTATACACATTGTAGAAGAACTTCTGTGTCCTATTTTAGTCGTGGACAAAGTGCAGGAGATGCACAGATTTTTTAAAAAAGGAAGAAAGTACACATTGCAGTGACCAGCAGCAAGACCTACATGGCATGAGCTCTTGCAGTGTGTCACGTTGTTGCATTGGCATGTAGCTCCCTGCCTTTATACATCAAGGTACTATGTGTTATTAAAACAAATTATGCTGTTCTTCTTCTCTGAGTCTTTGTTAAAGCAGAGCACCCTTTAGCTTTTCAACAAAGCATACAGGCATTGCAGTTCCTCTTTCCTGCATCCAGTGACCTTTGCATAGTAATATTTTTCTAGTCATAAGTTGCCTACTGGCTCTTACAATGTGTTCACATGAGTTTACCAATGTCCAGCATTCATAATATTTCCTTCATTTAGAGAACAGTATTTTGCTACCCATGAGTTCCAGAGTCAATAAGAATCAGTTTTCAACACTCTAGTTCTTTGTTCCCTCATTTCTGCTGGGTATTTTCAGCCAATCACTTCAAACTCCTGTCGTGAGTGAGTAGATGAATTTTCCCTTAGGCAGAAGCTATTCCATCATTCCAAAGTGCTCTCGTTTAACTGGAAAATTACTCTGGTTACTGAGGGAGCTATTGGATAAACTCAAGTGGAAGAAGGAAGTTTCTAGAACATGTAAGAAGGTGCTGACCACTAGGGGGTAAAACAAGCATGTTGTCAGAGGATGTAGGGATGCAACAATGAAAGTTAATGCCTCCTTAGAATTAAACCTGGTAAGAGAGGTCAAAGAGAACAAGAAAGGCTTTTTCAAGTACATTGGAGGTGAAAGGAAAGCTAGAGGAAATGTGGGCCTGCTACTGAATGAAGTGGGTGCCTTGGTGATGGAGGATACAGAGAAGGTGGAGCTACCAAATGCCTTCTTTGCCTCCATTTACTGCTAGGGCCAGCCCTCAGGAGTCCCAGATCTTTGAGACTACAGAGGAAGTCAGGAAAAAGGAAGATTTTTGAAGAGGGTTCAGTTAGAAAAAAATTAAGTTAACTGGACATCTACAAATCTATGGGCCCTGATCGGATGCACCCATGAGTACTGAGGGAGCTGGTGGAGGTGATTGCTAGGTCACTCTCTTATCATCTTTGAAAAGTCATGGAGACCAGGAGAGGTAACTGAGGACTGGAGGAAAACCAGTCTTCAAAAATGGGTAGGAAGGATGACCCAGGTATCCACAGACCAGTCAACCTCACCCCCATCCCTGGAAAGGTAATGGAACAGCTTGTTCTTGGCACCAGCTCAAAGCATGTTGAGGAAACAAGGATTATCAGGAATAGTCAAAATCGATTCACCAAGAGAAAGTCATGCTTGACCAATCTGATAGCCTTTTACGATAGCATGACTGGATGGATTGATGAGGAGAAGGCAGTGGATGTGGTTTACCTTCACTTCAGCAACGTTTTAGGCACTGTCTCACATGACATCCACACAGCTAGACTTAAAGAGTGTGGATTGGATTGTTCCATAGTGAGGTGGACTGGGAATTGGCTGAAGGGCAGAACTTAGAGAGTTGTTGACAGTGGGGCAGAGTCTAGTTGGAGGCCCATGTCCCATGCCTAGTGGTGTTCCTCAGGAGTCAGTACCGGGTCCAGCTGTATTCAATATATTCATCAATGACCTGGACAGACTGTACCCTGAGGAAATTTGCTGATGATACAAAGCTGGGAGGAGTGGCTGACACCAGAAGGCTGTGCTGCCATTCAGTGTGACCTGGAAAGGCTGGAAGGTTGGGTGGGGAGAAACTTAATGAAATTCAAGAAGGGCAAGTGTAAGGTACTGCATCTGGGGAAGAGCAACCACATGTACCAGTACAGGATGGGATCTGACCTGCTGGAGAAAAGCTCAGGGGAAAAGGACCTGGGGGTCCTGGTGGACAGCAGGATGGCCATGAGCCAGCAATGTGTCCTCACAGCTGAGAAGGTCAATGCCATCCTGGAGTGCATTAAGAAGAGTGTGGCCAGTAGGTCAAGGGAGATTTTCCTCCCACTCTACACTGCCCTGGTGAGGCCACATCTGGAGTACTGTGTTCAATTCTTGGTTCCCCAGTTCAAGAAGTACAGGGAACTACTGGAGAGAGTCCAGCATAGAGCCACTAAGATGATGAGGGGACTGGATCATGTCCTATATGAGGAAAGTTTGAGACAGCTGGTTCTGTTTAGCCTGGAGGAGAGGAGAATCACAGAATCACAGAATCACAGAACGTTAGGGATTGGAAGGGACCTCAAAAGATCATCTAGTCCAATCCCCCTGCCAGAGCAGGAACACCTAGATGAGGTTGCACAGGAAGGCATCCAGGCGGGTTTTGAATGTCTCCAGAGAAGGAGACTCCACAACCTCTCTGGGCAGCCTGTTCCAGTGCTCTGTCACCCTCACTGAGAAGAAGTTTCTTCTCAAATTTCAGTGGAACCTCCTGTGTTCCAGCTTGTGCCCATTACCCCTTGTCCTATCATTGTTTGTCATGATGAAATGCTTATAATTATCCAAAGGGTGAGTGACAGGAGTGTGGGACCAGACTCTTCTCATTTGTGCCCAGCAATAAGACAAGGGGCAATGGTCAGAAACTAGAACACAAGAGGTTCAACTTAAACATAAGGAAAAACTTCTTTACTGTTAGGGCAACAGAGCACTGGAACGGTCTGCCCAGAGTGGTTGTGGCATCTCTTCTGGAGACATTCAAAACATGGCTGGATGTGATCTTAGCTGATTTTTTCTGGGTGATCCTGCTTTAGCAGGGGGTTTGGACTAGATGATATCCAGAGGTCCCTTCCAAGGGATGGTGAGGGGTCTGGAGAACAAGCCTTATGAGGAGCAGCTAAGGGAACTGGGGTTGTTTAGCCTGGAGAAGAGAAGACTGAGGGGAGACCTCATCACCACCTACAAATACCTAAAGGGAGGTTGTAGAGAGGTGAGTGCTGGTCTTTTCTCCCAGGTGATGGAGGATAGAACAAGGGGAAATGGCACCAAGCTGTGCCAAGGGAGGTTCAGGTTACAGATAAGGAGGAAGTTCTTTACTGAGAGGGTCGTTAGAAGCTGTAACAGGCTGCCCAGGGAGGTGGTGGAGTCACCATCCCTAGATGTATTTAAGGAGCGGGTAGATGAGGTACTTAAGGATATGGTTAGTGGGTAGACAGGAATGGTTGGACATGATGATCTCAGAGGTCTTTTCCAACCGAGCGATTCTGTGATTCTGTGAAGTCCTTCCATTCTGTGATTCTGTGACCATTCCGTGAGTCTCAAATACTTCTCATCCAGAATATACATGACCAGCAGCCCTCATAGCAAAACTGTATTTCCTATTTGCTGAATCATAGAATAAAATCATAGAATGGTTTGGATTGGAATGTACCTTAAAGATCATCTAATCCAACACCCCTGGAACCTATTATTATGTTGAAATTTCTTTAAACGAAAACAAAATTAATACTTTTTTCAAGAAATATAACTGTGTCATAACTGTTTCACAAAATGTCCGTTTTTATATAGCCCCATATTCATAGCTATAACATAGGCATATTCTTTTTGAAATTAGTCTAGAACAGTGAAGCTAAAGTTATGTTATAACAAAGAGGGAAAAATAACCCTAAAAATTAGATTTTGCTTAGCATATACATTGGCTGTTAACAGTTTCTTCTTCTGTTTAAAAATTGTGCACTTATTTCACAGCTGCTCCTACTATCTTTAGAATGTTGTTACTCTTCAGTAGGCATGTGGACATATTCAATGGGAACAGACAAAGTAAATGACCTTGAAAATTTGTCCTCTCTGACTGTTTCATGGTAAAAATTATTAACAGATTTTAGTCATTTAAAAGCCCTAAGATTTGAGGCTAATTCCATTTACTAGTTCTTCATATGCCATATTCTGTCATATTCCAAATATATTAAAATAAAGCATTGTATTCCAAAATGTTTATATTAAATGTCAGGTGAATAGAAAAGTTTGAAAATATTCCACTAAGTTTTGCCAGTTCCTAATGATCTGGTTTTTGCTGGTTGTTAAGATACACTCCCTCAGTAGTCTGAGTACTTCCATGATATCTTGGTGTTTGTTTCCCAAAGAGGTTGTAAATATGCCTAGCTGGAGTATTCTGATGAATTTTGCCATAGCACTTTATTGGGAATGATCAAATCCTATAATTTGTGAGGGAAATTGCAACTTCTTTTCCCATTTCTGAAATTATTCTTTCCAGGCCTCCCAAAAAATTCTTAATTATTAAAAATTTCAGTATAGTAATGGTTATGTATTTCATCCTGAATCTTTCTTTCTGAATGGAAACTGTCAGTATTTGTGCATTAAAACGTTTCATTTTAATGTCTTGAGATGAACTCCGTTACAAGATCATTCAATCTTGAACTTAATTTTTTATTGTAAGCTATATAACTTTGCTGTAATTCAGGTAGAGTTTGGCTGGTACCTGATCCATTGACATTCATGAGCCTCTTATGATGACACTCAGTAGGAAACCTGCACTGCATCATGAGTAGTACAGGCTTGAGCTGACTGAAGAGAAGGGAAAGCCTGAACTACTGTTTTTACTAGGCAATGTGTCACACTGAGAGATTATAACTTAATAGTCACCTGAAAAAAGGAAGTATTGTTTCCATTTTGATGATAGGTTGCTATGGGTTTTTTCCTAAATTTATATTCCTTGCCCCACCCCCAATTTATTCATAATTAAATAATTCCTATAGACAATTCTTAACACCTTATATTATTTACATTATTATTCCCCTAGATACTACAACTACAAATGTTATGTAAGATTTCATTCTGAAAATGTGACAAATAATAGCAATTGGGATCCCTCACAGAAATCCACAAAACTAAAATCCCTTGGGATAACCTTGCTAAATAATATTTCTCATATGCCAGGTTCCTGGAACATATTTCTGAATATTTTTCTCTGGGAAATACAGTACTTACGAAGGAACAAGAGCTATCTATTTGTTTAGTTAGATTTTTCATTCATGATTTAGAACTGTTTTAAATTTAGTTCTCCACTAATTACATTTTTCTTCCCCCTCGCTCCTCTATTTCTGTGTTTCCAATCAGTTTTTGTTGTCTTGAGTAGGCAGTCAGCAGCTTGGTCCAGACTAACTCCAGTGGAAGTGCTACAAGGTTTCATTTGTGAGTGTTCCCATTTCTCATGGTATAAGAATTAAAGCTTATATTTAGTATTGTCCTGGGAGTCCTTGCTGGAATCACTGTTTCTCTGTGAAGTTTAACTCAAAAGCTCTCAGTGTTACATCACTGGTATCACAGCCAGACGCATCTCTATATCACTTCATTGCTAAAAAAACCCTTCACTTATACCACCAGTTCAAAATTGAGAGTCTGTGGGTGAGAATTAAGGGGC
>NW_010176697.1:18482-22553 GCF_000695765.1 Mesitornis unicolor | reverse complement strand
CTTCTGCCCCTTCTTGTAGATGGGCATCACGATTGCAAGGCTCCAGTCGACTGGGACTTCCCCAGTTATCCAGGACTGTTCATAAATGATGGAAAGTGGCTTGGCAAGCTTTAAGACGAGGGATGTCTTAAATGAAGTTAGCTTTCCAGAATTCTTACCTGAGAGACTAAACAAAGCATTTAACTGTCTCACCTTCAATAGTTTCCTTCTTTCTTGTGCAGAGAAAATACCTACAGTAATCATCCCAGGAGCGATGCTAAAATGCTATACCTTAAGAATCAGCAGCAGTGGAAAGTACACTACTCAATAAGTAACTAAAGTGGCTAAATTTATCAACTTAATTGATTCATACTGGCAACATGAACATGAGGTTCTTTATATATTACAAGAAATTGACTTGCTTATGTAGAAGGTATAGGATGAGTCACTGTCCTCACAGAAGACCTTTTAAAAATAACTTTGTAGTGTACTGAAAAAAATCATCCTATTGATAGAAGAAGTTGAAGTATAAATACTAGTCAATGCACATGGAGATGACACAGGAGGAACAATGCCACCTGAAGGACTGTCATATCAGTAATGTTTTCAATGTTTTTTCAGCTTTTGTTCCACTTAAAAGGAAAGGTGACCTGTTCATAGACACAAATACATAAATTTAGCCCAGAATGAGCAGAATGTTTTGAGGATTCTGTTAGCAGATATATCAAACAAAAGCAAACACTGATCTTCTCTTGAACTTTTCACATATTATTCACCTTTAACAGTGTCCATTTTTCATTTGATAAGTTATTACAGAGTAAGAGTTCAATATTCATGAACCTAGAATATTTTTGTCATCTCTAGATAAAAACATCAGTTTTATCAAAGCTATCTACAATACCCTTCTTGTCACAGTTTTTCTACTCTCTGATTTATTTACCCCTTCCTAGTGAAGATGGAAGAATCATTATCTCAGAAAGTGGTTTGAAGTAAGCAATCTGACAAAAATCACAAAGAAATCTAGCAACAAAACCACCTTTTGTAACAACTCTGCCAATTTGTAAGATGGTAACATAATTCCTGAGTTTTGAGGTTGCTTTTTTGTGTGTGAATATTACTATTATTAAAAAATCAGCTAGAAATTTGATTTAATTTAATTATAATTGTAAAAGAATCAACACTTCTCTTTTCAAGGCTGTTAATAATGTAAGAGAGAAAGTCAATATCATAATCACATCCTGTAAAATGTGCTATCAGTAGACTTCAGAAATATGCTGTGATATAAAATCTTACTCTATCATATTATTAACCTAACTCTGACTTTCAAAAGTTTTCATTTGGACTAGGAAATTGCAGAAGTCTATCTCTTCTTCAAATACTGAAGTTAATCTGATTATAATGATCTTCCTATCTTGAATTTGACAGTGGTTTTAACAAATATGTTTTTTACTATACTTATATTTTTGGATATATATGTAATACCAGATAACAGGGTTGACTAAGCCAATTCTAAATGTATTAAAGTTGGTTTTCATAAGGACATAGTCTTTAACTTTTACATGCCACAGAAAATTGGCTTTACATCTCACTGACTCATAGAATGGTTCATTTCACAGAAGTGCTTATATATGCAAAGCTTACATTTTTTTAACTGATGAAAAACATTCTGTGAATTGAAGAGTAAACATCAGAGCAGGAGATGCACTCTCTAGGCTTCTTATGCAGGCAGACAGTATGTCTGTTATGAATAATATACTTGAAAATTAGGCAGACTGTACAGCTCTGTTAATGTCCTAAGAAATTTTATTACTGTGCTTGAATAAAGCATCAACCCAAACTGCTAAGATCCTTGTCTTAGTCAAACATCTAAAACAACTTCTTTATTCATCAGGAGCTATAAATAAACCTCAAAGAGAAGAACTCTGGAAATTTTTGATGCAGTGTGGTAATTCGAGAACAGTAGGCAACAATGAGTCCACTCACTCACTCCTTCTACCTCCCTTTCCTCCCTGGTGGGATGACAAGAAAGAAATATAACAAAGAGCTCATGGGCTGAGACAAAGAACAGGGAAGATTCACTCACCACTTATGGTCATGGGCAAAAGACAGATACAACCTGTGGGAAAAGACAATCAATTTAATCTGTTATTGTCATAGTTTAGAGCTGGGCTGGCCACTAAATCCCAGACAGATGCTCTCTATTAACCCCTCTCCCTTCCCCAGAACAGAAGAGAAAAGAGAATAAGGGAGAGAGACTTTACAGGTTGGAAAAGAAAACTAACAGGTTTAATTAAACAATAATTCTAATACTACAGGATAATAATGTCAGAAAGAAAATAATGAAATATATACATATATGTACAAATATATATACAAAACCAATATAAAATCCTCCTCCCACCCTCCCCCTAATGACGTATATGTCACCAGAGGCTCTGCAGAGCAGGGCACTGGAAAAGTCCCAGACCGGGCCCAGCAGCAGGTGGGAGCAGGATGCAGAAACACACAAATCAGGATCAGAGGCAGACAAACTAGCAGGGTTCTTCTTGTACTTTGGCTATTGCAGGGGTCAAGACAGAAGGAAGAGTTCAAGATGGAAGGGCTCCAAGATGGAAAGGCCGAGACCCTTGTGATCCCTCAGCTTTATACTGGGTACTGGTGTGGGATGGAATACCTAGTTTTGGCCAGTTTTGGGTCTGTTTCCCCTCCGTAGGCACAGACACGGTGCCTGTGGTGAGACAGTGGCCTTGAGATTATTACACTGTCTGGAAAAACATGCTGCTAGTTTCAGCAAGTTCAACCACTTAGAAAAGACTGAGCTGAAAAGTAAAATCACTAAACAGAAAATTAGTTTTATTTAGCTCAAACCAGTACAGTTACCAGTAACATTAGAGTAGAATAGTGGGAGATATAATCAGATCTTAAAGTCAACACCTTCCCCTAATCCTTCTTCTTGTTCCCAGGCTCAGCTTTGTTCCCAGTGCCTTTATGTCCTGCTTCCTTCAGCAGCGCAGGGGGAACATGAATGGGGGTTGCGGTTAGTTCATCCCATGCAGTCTCTTCCACTTTTTCCTCTTTGGGGGAGGGAGGACTCCTCCCACTCTTCTGCTTTCACATGACATCCCTCCCACAGGAGACAGTCCTCTATGAACTTAATGTTCATATGAATTAACTTATGGGTCTGTCCATGGCTGCAGTTTTCCTCACAAACTGCTTTGGCATGGGCTTCTCATTTTCATGGTGCAGTGCTTCCCACAGATGGCTCAACCGTAGACTTCCCATGGAGTCACAGACTCTTTGAGTGCAGCCATCTTCTCCTGTATGTCTCTGCTCCACCATTGAATCTCTATAGGCTGCAGGAGGGTCAACCTGCCACCTTACCATGGGTTGCGTTCGAACCTCTGCTCCAGTGCACTTTTTTCCACTCCTTTCTTCACTGACCTTGGTGTCTGCACAGTTGTTCTCCTCATATCCAGCTCCTTTCTCTGCTGCAGGTTTTTTCTGTTGGTTCTTGAAGAGTTCCTGGCCCTTGGGTTGAAGCTGCAGTAGGACTTGAGCTGGAGCTGGGGACAGACTGGCCTGGCTGGGCTGGACTGTGGGCTGCACCACTCACACTGGGTGTGTGCTAGTTGGGGCCAGAGTAAGAGGGAGCAGGCCATGTTCTGTACCCTTCTTAAATACATTGATTTGCAGAATATGCTGATTGGTTTGACCTTGGTCAGAGGTGGGCCTGGAACTGGAGCCAGGGAAGCTTCTAGCAGGTTCTTACAGGAACTATCTACATAGCCTCTCTCTCACTACCAAAAAAATAAGAAAAAAACCAAATCAAACAAAACAAATCCAAAACTTTACAGAATCCTAATATAGGCACAAAGTCCCGAACAAGAATTCAAACATGTCAAGGAGACTCACTTTTAGGAGCCACGAAGACAGTAAAATATGAAAACCTGACTCTTAAATCTCAAGAGATGAAGAACTGGTGACCCAGTGAGGACCACAAAATCATAATTCAGCAGCCTGCATTCTTAGATCCACTTTTTATTGACTTTTTTTCCTTTTTTTTTTTGTTTTGACTCTGATAGAGCCCTGCTG
>NW_010176697.1:16487-18451 GCF_000695765.1 Mesitornis unicolor | reverse complement strand
TGAACCCCGTGGTCTTGCAGGACTAAGGGATTTACTTGGCCAAACATCCCTTGGCTTGAAATACCCACAGTATTGATTATGTTTATCAGACTTAAAGCAGTTCTGAATTTCTACTTTGCCATTTCCATTTCCAGAGTCTAGGTAACATCTGACCAGAAATCTAGCATTCAGGATTCTGGCTTCCCTCTTAATCTTGAAGTAACTCTGTTTTTGTCAAGATCCAATACCTAGACTTGGTCTCTGGCTTGATGGGAAGACCTTATCATTGAGACATTTCCTGTGTGTCCCTGCCAAAATTTCACAGGAGATAATTTTCATTAGCTGATGTTGTGAATCAAAAAAAGGACAATATTAGAAGAAAGTGAATCATTCTTTCAGGTTCACTGAACCAGGTTAAGACGTGTTTGAATTTTGGTTTCTTTTGAATTTACTATGAGAATATTAGCAATAAGAATCCTACAAGTGTGTTTTGACTTAACTAATTTTGACCATCTGCTGATCTTCACGTGACACAGACAATGAGAGAGAGGGAGTGGTAGAAAGAGAGGGAGAAGAACAGGAAAAGGGAGAGGGAGGTATGTTTAAAATTACCTTTCCAATTCTTTAACCATATCTAATCAAAGAAGTTTAAGTGTTTAAATTTCAGTAATAAAGACGAAGGCATTTAATAAATTAATAAAATTTTTCCTTTTGCTTTTTATGTACTAAGTTGTTGAACAGGTAATTACCTCAAAATTTGTCTTGTTCTATAACAACAGAATTCTGAGAATAAATGAGAAAACAAGATAAAAGACAATTAAATTCTTGTCAATAGTAATTTTCCTAATTTCTCCTAATGTAAAAACTTCTGATGCAATTATGAGTTATCTTGCTTGAAATATGTAAAAGGAATAATTTTTTAAACACTATACTTACATTGTGGAACTGTTTTCCACTAGATAATGTAGAGCTCAAAAGCATAAATATGTTAAAAAAAGAACAGGATAAATTAATCAAGATCCATCAATTGTTAATAACTACAACGATGTGATTGAAACCTCCAGTTCCAGAAGTCCTTGATGTGCAAATTGCTGGAAAATCTGAGGATACATTAGAGTAAAGATAAATTTTAATTTAGTTAGTTATTTTATTTCTTAGCCAACATATTTTTGCAACTATCAGACAAGGGGTTGGTTGACTGGCCAGATATTTGAACTGATCCTGATTAGCTTTTTATATTCTTATGTATAATTCAACACATAATATTCTTAGCAAATATTTGCTTAGTGTTCTAAGAAAGAGAATAAGGGAGAAAGACTTACAGGTTGGAAAAGTAAACTAATAGATTTAATGAAACAATAATACCAGTACTACAGGATAAGAATGTAAATAGGAAAAATAATGAAATAAATACAAACATGTACACATATATCTATTAAAACCAATGAATCTTCCCCCCACTTCCCCACCCTGTTGTGGTTTAGGGCTGGACTGGCCACTAAATCCTGGACAGATGCTCTCTATTAACCCCTCCACCTCTCCAGATGGGAGAAGAAAGAGAATAAAGAAGAGAGACTTTACAGGCTGGAAAAGAAAACTAACAGATACAATGAAACAATACTAATACTTCAGGATAATAATGTAAATAGGGAAAAATATTGGTATATATACAAATATGTACAAATATACATATAAAACAAATATAAAATTCTCCCCCCATCCCTTCCCCAGTGATGATTACATCACCAGAGGCTCTGGGGATCAGGGCACTGGAAAAGTCCCAGTCCAGGCCCAGCAGCAGGTGGGAGCAGGATGCAGAAACTGGATTCAGCGACTGAGGCAGATGAACTAGTAGGGTTATGCTTGGACTTCAGTCATTGCAGGAGAAGAAGAAGGGAAGGAAGGGTTGAGATCCTCGTGATCCCTCAGCTTTATGCTGGGTACAACGTATGTGGGATGGAATACCTTGTTGGTCAGTTTTGGGT
>NW_010176697.1:488-16456 GCF_000695765.1 Mesitornis unicolor | reverse complement strand
ATACGGCACCCATGGTGTCCTTGTGATTATCACTTGTAGAAGCACACACTCTCTGGAAAAACATGCCATTAGTTTCGACAAGTACAGCCACTTAGAAGAGACTGAGCTGAAAAGTAAAATCACTAATTAGAAAATTAGTTCTAGTTAGCTCAAACCAGAACACTGCTGTTCCACAATTCTTAAGTCACCTGTGTTACCTATGAGATTGTTTTTGTTCACTTGTGGGATTTCAAATAGTTTTTCCATATTTCCAAGTGGCAGAAACCTGAATCTTTACTGCAATGCTAACTTTTTTTTCACAGCATATGCCATGGCCTGGAGGGCTACAAGAAACACTGGAGAGGCCACTTTAGAATTGGCATAGCCAGCTGCCCCATGGCTGTGCTATACATTAGCTCTATTTATTAGAAATGGAAAGGCATAAGTACAGCTGACAATTTAATAAATGCTGTTACATTTTGCAGCTTAACCTGCTGTTTTTCAGCCAGCTTTGTAATCCATTTTCCCCTGCAATATATGCCCATATATGCCTCCCTGGAAGCATTCAAAGTCAGGCTGGATGGGCCTTTGATCAACCTAGTCTAGTGGAAGTTGACCCTGCCTATAGCAAGGGGTTTGAACTGGATGATCTTTAAGGTCACTTCCAACCCAAACCATTCTATGAGTCTATGATTCTATGATTCTGTTACTTGTCCCCTGCTAGGACCCTAGCATATCCATGGCCTTCAAGGGTTTGGCTACTCATGCCTGAGGCTGGGTCTGACAGGGGACAGCTGCATAACCTATGACCAGACTGCAGGGGTTACAAAGAGATGAGAGAAGCCTTGTTTGGACCTTCCCCCTCTATGCTGAAGCTGCTTTCAAGGTCAGGCCTTGGCTCTCAGTCCTTGCCTGTGCTGTGTTTCCCTTGAACACTTATGAAAGCCAAACAACTCAGCACTTTCCTACAATTAAAAAGTAATACTTTTCTCCAAAATAATTCTAAAAGAATCCACAAACACAGTGGTATTTTTCCCACAAGTATTTTTTGTGCATTTTACGTTGTGTGGAATTTCTCTTCCCAAACTTAATGAAGGGAGAAAGAAGCAGCAACAAAAATAAAATAAATAATAAAAAACCCCAGTAAAATTACTAGAGATATCTCCAAGTCTTACAGAGTTCAGTTTCTTTGCATTCTGTGCACACTAACAAATAATAATTTCAGTTTCATATTCCTATCAGCTTTAGTATGTATGCTAATTTTGTTGACTGTGCACTAGCACATTTCTGTCTTTTACATATGAATCATGCCCTCCCAAAGCCATCTGTTGACTATAGCAGAGGCTACTTGAACTATGATTTGCAGCTCTGTATTCTGGCCATAATTTTTCATCAACTCAAACACAGTAATTCTACTGTGTGAGAACTATTATATACCCATGACCTTTCTATCTTCTGCTTTTTATTTACTATTCACTGACAATTTCCATGCAATTTGGTGTAGTTTAGACTTCATTATTCTACTTGATATCTCTAATTCATTACACTTTTTTTTCCATATTGAATGGAGATTTACATAACTCAAGTTTTGACTGCAGTATACATTTATGCGCTACAGGTTGATGACAGTGTTGATGTATTTGAGAAGACTATTAGAAAATGCTAACTTCTCTTTCTTCGTATCTTTCCCCTGAAAGAAAATGATGACATGTTGACAAATGAAGGAGCTGAGGGAAGACATTGGTAATACTTCCAAATAGATCTATTTATTGCTCACGTGCAGAACAAATATGAAGCTTCATCTACCTCCTTATGTTCATGTGAAACAGGCTGGTGTTTCTTTCAAAGGGACTGTTGCATAACTGAGTGATTAACAATGCAAGTAAGGTTCAAAATGGTATAAAAATTTTTAAATAAAAGATCAGTAAACACAATATGAAGTGTTACAGAAAAATGTAGAGTAGGGTTAAAAAAATAAAATTTAAATAAAATTATTCCAAGTATTGACATAACTCTGCTACTGTTTCATTCTCTTTCAAAAAAAGCCAAACTATTTGAAAATAATTGAAATTAGTGCTCTTAACTCACAAACACACTTTCAGAATTTCTGCAGTAAGATGCATAGTATGCTACCTTGAAAAATGAAAGACTGAACTAGTAAATATATATTTATAGTACTGTCTTGGTGGTCTTTAACTGGGAATGTTTATTTCATTTCCAACTTTTAAGTGTTTAGCAACTGTAATTGTAATTTTGAACTGAGCTATATTTGTGTACACAATACTTTTCCCTGCATATCTTCCACTCCTTCCTCAAAAGAAAAAAGCTGACACCAACTACTACTTCCTCATGTGGTACTGTTTTGGAAAGAGAAAAGTCCAATATAGTCTTAACCCCCTTGCCATTTATTAAATTGGAACTTGGACAGCCTTAAATCCTAGAAATAGCCAGGTCTGGTCTTCACAGGTGAATGATTGAGTCTAGCTTTTTAGAGTGTACCATAGTAATTAGCTCTTACATGAACTGTCTGTTCTGGAAAGAATTTCGCTTTAATCCAAGCTGTAAGGACCTCAACTTTTGAGGTGTTCTGTGGTTTTATTTATTCTTTGTTTTTTTTTGTTTGTTTGTTGATTTGGGGTTTTTTTGTTATTGCTGTTTGTTTGGAGTTTTTTGCTCTTCAGTTTTTTAATTTCCCATTGCCTTTAGCTGGTATTAAATGAAAGGGTTTTGGAGAGGGTTCAATTGCTCAGTGCTACAGCCATAGTAGATTATACAGTAACAAATGTTTGGCTCTTAAAATAATTTAATATAGCAAATATAGTGAAAAGCCTTTATGCACTGAAATCTTTCAACATTCAGAAGTTTTGTTAATTTTTACTTTGAATCTTTATGTACTGTTGTCTTTGCTATGATGGTAAGGCACTACACAGACTGTTGTACGTGGATATTTCAATGAAATCTGCCCTCATTCAGTTGCTACTTTGTTGGTAGCAGTTGAGACATTTGTTTCACTCAGGTTTAAATTAGAACTCAGGCAGTTAGAATCAATAAAGTTATTCAGGCATAAAAGTGAGAAAAACAAGAGTCCCAGAGATAGTGAACAGAAAGATCACCAATCAATGTAAGTAAAAATAAGGGATAAAGTGAAGTTTTTGGAGGTAATTTCCAAAACAGCATAAAGATTTTCTTGGCACTTCATTATACCTAATCTAGAAAGGGTCTAAGACTCTTACTGGTTAATAAACAGTAAACAGTATCAAGTTTCTAAAACTTCAATTCCCTTCACCTACTAAAAAATATAGAAATACTTATTAAGTGATATCAGAAAAATAATTTTACTCTCCAGATCTACAGGCAAGGTATGAGGATATGCTACATTATGCTAAAATACTGGTTGATTTTCTTCACAAAAGGGTATTCATTTAATTCTTAAGAGATTGGAGTAAGTGTAATTGCTATGATTAATCCTTTGTTCTGTTACTTGTTGCTTCTTTTACGTCTAGTCAATTAAGCCATGGACAATGTTTTTCCAGGGAACGAGAACCATAATGCCCATTCTACTCCAGACACATAAAACTCCACTTACAACACTCTGGCATACTTCTCTCCAGAGAAAAGTCTATTGACAGTCTTTGTTGACCTCTGGTGAGAAATGTCAGTGATCTCGTGGAGGAGAGGCCAGGTGAGGGAAAGCAAGACAAAGCAAGGCAAAGCAAGGAAATGCAAGGAAAGGCAAGGAAAGGCAAGGAAAGGTAAGGAAAGACAGGGAAAGTTGAGAAAAGGCAAGGCTAGGTGAGATTCTGTTGCTCACAGTGAGAAAAAAAAAAAACAACAGAGTCTAATAATATTCTGCTGACTGGAAAAACTGTATTAAAAATACGGAATAAAAATAAACTCTTTTTCAGCGTGTCATAGATTACCTTTGGGATTTAGATAATTATTTGGTCTCATAATATTTCTAGTATTTATACTGTTTGGTGAACCCTTAAAGAAATGGAATTTTTAAGTTATATTCAATACACTTTCTCAAGTATACATCATTGCCAAAGGAATGCACACTTCATGCAATTTTTCTTTGATTTTCTTTTCCTTTTTTTTTTTTTTTCAAAAATAAGGTTTGATTGTGACTTGATTTAGCTTTTCTTACATCTGACAGTGATTTATTTTTCACTGAACATTATCAAACGTATAAATAAATACGTAAATATATATATATATGGGAATGTGTGTTGTCAGGAAAGTTACCCATTTCTCAGTACTGACTTGAAGCTAGTGATTGATTTGATAAAAGCTATTTGACATAGGGATTCTGTGTTGCTACATCAGTGTTATGTCATTTCACTACTGAAGTGAAATACAGAAGTATTTTTACAGTTATTAACTGCATTTAGCTATGGAAAACTTCACATTTCTGTACAAGAGTGGAGGATATGTTTGTTTGTCTACCAATATGCAAAACCTGAAATATACTGCGACCTAGTAACCCTAGAAGTATAAAAAGAAGTGAAACATTTAATAAAAAAACCCCTATTTTTCTTTAAAAAACCCAATTAAAGAACATTAATTTAAAAACCCTTGCTTAGAAGAAAATACAGTACTTAAAACTCTTTCTTCAAGGTTAATGTGAAAGAGAAGAACTAGCCAGCCCAAACTTCCAACTTTTCTTTGTTCCATTAATTACTGGAGTAAGAATAGATTACTTTTCTTTGGTAAAAAGTTGATCAATAAAATTTTAGGTAAAAACATGCAGACTAACAAATAGAAAACAAATAAAGCAGACTGAAAGTAGGACAAGCTGAGCATTTTAAAAGCAGAACTAAGCTTTTTTTTGAGCTCCATATCTGATCCAATGTTTCTTATACTCCTATAGTGTTAACATTTTACAAGAAATTCAGGACAAATCCCATACTCAGACAAGCTTAAATTAAGCACTGCCTAAGCAAAATAGCAAATGTTAGTAATTAATTTAAGAAAATGTTTGTGAATAATTCATTGATACAGTTTTGTCCTTTTTCAGGTCTATCAGTTTAACTTCCTTTTTCATCCTCATAACTGAATAGAACAGAAACTTTCTTTATGAGAAAAATACAAAATACTTTTTTAATATAGCAGAGGAAAAATATTCTTTCAGTTCACTCATACAACCTCAACAAAAGTTGTACGTCCACTAGCAAGACAAATAAATACATCTGTTCCATATGATAGAGCGAATTGTAACAATTACTAAGAAAATTATAGCTTGGGGGAATAACGCTTAAGAGTTAACAGGATAGCAATTATTTAGCTGAAGCAATATATCTTAGGTCACTGTGTAAAGGGTGGTAGGCTACAGACAGTTTCTGATAAGGCCAAGGATGTCCTGCCTGATGCGTCTTATGACTTCTGATAACAAGAAGAACATTCCAGCAAATTGGAAGAAACTGGCTTTGTGGTTTGGAGAAATGCCAAGGGTCCAGGGAACATGCACAAGGAACAAAGGTGAAGAGCTTAGTAGGGAAAAGGACTCCCCAAGACACTGGCCCAAAACCACCATGAGACACTGCACAGGTGCAATCGGACTTCTCGGAAAAAGACTGCCTTTTCGGGAAAAGACTGTCAATATGTGTAGGCGTTTTTGCATAGTAATGAATATGCAACACTTTACTGTATAAAAGTTAAGACAAGCTGCCACAGAAGGCGCACATGAATTCAGAGGAAAGATTCCCCCGTATGCCAAGTGCGCTTAATAAACATACTGACTTTACAATCTTACAGGTTGTGGAGTCTTCTTTCCGCGGGTCTGCATAAATGTGATTTTTTTTGCACTAATTCAAGCAAGAAAAAAGGCTTCCTATAGTCTTGTAAACCAGTATGCATTTAAGAAAGGCAACATCCTTTCTGAAAGAACAGTCTTCACATGCCAGTGTCCGTGCTTGAACTATCAAGATTATCACTTTGCAAGTGTTTCCAGTCTAGGGATTAAAAGACAAAACCTTGTAGGTGTTATTTCTACATTCTCCATAAACAGAAACTATTTTAAGATTTTAATAATTTAAACCTAATCTTTGGGGTTTTTTTTGTTTTGATATGTTTTGTTGTATTTTTAAATGAATGATAAAACAATCCGCAACTGATGCATCTCAACATAAGCAGAGCTAAATCAGAAATTTGTTCCATTATATATATAAACACATACACACACTAACATGTACACACAGAAATACATATATGCATATATGTCTCCCCACTACTGCAATCTGTTTTAACTAGAGCCATCTCCAATTAAGTTGTTAGTTTTTAGTTCCAAAATGAAAAGAAGAACCTGAAGGTGCTTGTAGCAGTGCTTTTGAATCTCTCTGGGTCATGTGTTTTCTAATGAAGGTAAACTTCAGCTTAAGTGAGATATAACTCGTATTTAAGCCAAGATCAATGAGCCAAGTGGAGATATTTTCAAACTCTAATGAGAGCTTTCTCAGCTTCTTTCCTTAAACTCCCCAGCAAGAAAGGCAGAACGAAGAAAGAGTCCACTGTACTAAGAGGATCACGAAACATCATCAGAATTGTTTTCTTTTCAATATTTACCAGATGTTTATGTCCATGTTTTGTAACTAATTCAGTCTCTAATGCAGTGATTAGAACTTTAGTTCTGAACAGGGCCTTCCACATTCTGGAGGACTGAAGTAATAATCTCCAGAAAGAGACGATTATAAAGAGCACTGTTGCAAAGAGGAACACAACTTCAAAAGAGTCTTAAGAGTATTTAAGAAAAGAATTAAACAAACACATATCCAAAACTCAATCCCAGTATTATCCTGATTGTTTTTAGCTGTTTTGTCTACCAAGCTGTAATCTTTTTCATGTAAGGCATAGAGATGTAGAATTGGGTCATTAGCTGCCTTTGTCAATGCCTGGAGAAACAGATGATAGCCTTCTTCTGTCTAGTTATATACTTTGTGAGTAAGTATGCTGCTAATGCTACTGCCATTTCTATTTGCCTAAAAATAATTAGGCTATTGTAAGGTACCAAGTTTCATGTATTGCTTTTGTCAGAGTGACAGTCACTTTCTGCTTCACTACTTTTATTGCCATTAGCATCTAATGTCTTTCCAAGCTTCTCCATAGTTAGTGCACTTAATATAAAAGCAGTATTTGAAACAGTTTAAAATTTGCACATCTCACACAAGATGATAGGAAGGTCATATTTAGAAAACTACTTTGTAGCTGGGCTATATATTGAAAATGTAGAAGTCAGGCTAATGAAATGCATGAAATCTTAAAATAATAAGTTCTGTAGATATATGGTAACTTCATTTTTTATCCCCAGAGAGACTTAAGCACTGTTCATCTGTAGTGTTTATTTCCTTTTCTGAAATTCTTCTCTCTTTGTGACATGGTAGAAAGATAAATACATAAATATAAAAAGAAGTCAAATGCCTCTAAGGTAAACTGTTCTGAAAGCTTACTGCCAAGAATGTAACATAATGTGGAAGTTAGAAAAGATATCTCTAGGTGGTTTTTTTGGTTTGTCGAAGTGCATTTTTCCATTCCATCTCTTAAAAGTGTTTCTTCAACTTTCAAATTTAGAATTCAAATACATTTTCTGAAAAAGAAGAAAATATTTATTTACATATTTGGAGTATTACCTGGTATCCAGGGATAGGGTGCATGGAAATGTTTCACAGCTGTTTCAGGAGAGGTTTAGACAGGACATTAGTAAGTATTTATTTTCTGAGAGAGTGGTCAAATACTGGAACAGGCTTCCTAAAGTGGTGGTTAATGCTTGATGCCTGTCAGTGGTTTAGAGTCATTTAAACAGTGCTCAAAATAATTTGCTTTAACTTTTGATCAGAACTGAAGTGTTTAGGCAGTCGGGCTAGATGATCATTGTAGGTCTCTTCCAAATGAAATAACCTCTTCCCACTTGGATATCATCATACATCTGGTAAAAGCAATGAAATATCCATTTTCATCTGCCTCTTCCCTTCCCTTCCCTTCCCTTCCCTTCCCTTCCCTTCCCTTCCCTTCCCTTCCCTTCCCTTTAGTGAAACAGAACCATCATCTGGAAAACTTATCTCCAGACAGCTCTGGAAACCAAATTTTGTTGTCTTTTCCTGTAACTGTTCTTACCTCTTTTCAACTCCCACCATTTAGTACTGCTATCATGTCACTGCCAAAAGTTTTGTTTAAAATTTTAAAGGGCATCTCTAAGTAAGTCTTTGCAAACATGTAGGGCAGGAAAGTCATGGAAGATGCCACAGTAATTTTCTGATCCTCTTGTCTGCATGGCTGACATTTATGTAACCAGAAATCTTTTTGATGTCCAGGTAGAGTTCATGATGACATTTCATTTTTCACTCCAAAACTATATTCTTCATTTTTCTCTGTAAAAACCACTTTTCAATGCAAAATGATAGGAATTATGAGAAGGCTATCAGTCTAACCCTAGTCAATAGACCAAAAATTTCTATCATCCATAAATTGGAAAGATCAGTCAGCTCGGGAGAAAAAAAGTGTAGTGAATTGACCTTGGCTAGCTGCCAGACCCCTACTTAGCTGCTCTCCCACTCTTCCTCTTCAACAGGACAAGGGGAGAAAGTAAGATGAAAAAAAGCTCATGAGTTGAGATTGAAACAGGGAGATCAATTATCAATTACTGTCCTGGGTAGAATAGACTTGCCTCAGGAGTATTAATTTAATTAGTTGCCAATTAAAAATAGAGTGAGACAGTGAGAAACAAAGACAAAAACTAAAGCATCTTCCTCCATTTCATCCCAGGTTCAACTTCACTTCTTCAGTCCTGTCTCTTCTCCCTCCTCCTCAACCCAGGTGATGAAAGCAGTTGGGGTATGCAGGTTGTGGTCATGTCATAATAGTTTTGTCTCTGCTGCTCCTTCCTCCTCACACTTTTATCCTGCTCCAGCGTAGATCCTTTTATGGACTGCAGTGTTTCAGGGAGTAGTTGTAGGCTGCAGTGTAGTTATCTGCTCTGATATGGCCCTCTCCATGGGCTGCGGTGTGGATACCTTCTCCACCATCATCATCTTTGTCATATTATATGCACTGCATCTGGCATTTGCTCTGGCACTCGGAACACATCTTCCTCCTGGTATTAATAGTGCTGTTTCTTACACTTTTTCCCTCAGTCTTTGCTGCTGTGCACGGATTTGCCCTTTCTCAAATACATTTTCCCTGAAGTGTCACCAAGTTGACTGATGTGTTATTCTGTGCCTTGTGGTGGGTCCATTGGAGCCAGCTGTGCCTTGCACAGGGCGGCCCCAGCCACTTCTCTCAGTGGCCACCCCTGCAGCACTTCCCATCACTCTACCAAAATCTCACCATATAAACCCAGCCCATAAGGCTTTCAGGGTTATTGTAATAGACAAAAGTATTTGTTGGTTAAATTTTATTCAATGAGTAAAGAGTCCATCACTTTCACCCACATTTCTTCAACTCTTCTTGCTAACAAGATAGCTTAAAAGAGCCATTTTCATGAAGGATTTAAGCAGCAAAATATTTTAATTGGGGACTTTATCAGAATTGGAGTTATTTGGTTAGGTTCCTCTAAGAAGAATCCATTGCTTGAGAGAAAACTGTGGTTTGGCTATTTAGAGGATTGAATAGTAAGAAATGATGAATACATACTTCATCCCTTGGAGTGTTTACAGAATAAAAGAACAGATAGAAATGAGATCTAATTTGCCTAACCTAGCACCCTAATTTACCCAGACATTTTAAGTGCTTAGAATATGCATACATAATCTATGTAAGAGAGGCCAGGGATTTATCCTGAGTCTGAAGCCTTTACCTGAAGCCAAGTATCAGTCTACCACAAACTTGTGCTTCTTATGCCTAGGTTGGTCATTATGAATTTTCCTGGAGAAAACCTCCTACAGTGGTTAGAAACAGAGTCAAGTAGTGAGCTAACAAGCAATGAGATGATTAGGAGTCTGCTTCTTATCTCATACCCTCTTCATAATTAATTTACCACTATGGATATAGCCAAATGTGACTTCTGTATTAAAAGTAAAAAATGATCCTGCAAATGATCTTAAATCTTAGTTTACAGTTGTCTACATTGTTTATTATAACCTTTTTTTGTCATGGTTTTGGCTCCTTCTAACTAATACTCACTTGAAAAAATATTTGGTCACAGCTCAAAGGAGTAGCACTGGCAATGAGAGAAGGAGGAAGTTTAACCATAGAAAAAATGTCATTAAGTGACAGTTGGCTTCTGAGCCACAGAACATCATCTAAGGAATTCAGTTTCACAATACAAACCAGTTCATAATGGCAAAACCTGCCTAACCTTTCTGTGCTAAATACCTTAATGAACTCCTGTGATGCCACATGGCTCAAACACATTGAAGCCATGTACTGCATAGGAAAACTGTTCTTAAACAGAAATAATGTCTATATTCATCTAGTTGTCTTCCCTGTTTATCTTTGGCAAATAGGACAGACAACTGCTTCACTTTGGAATGAAGGATGTTCAAGTTCAGAGTGTCTTTGAAGAAGGATGTGAACACATACTGATCTTTGAAGCTCAGTGTACTTCTTAGAGTATGTCAAATATACTATATAGCCACTGATAAATTCCTCTATCTCAAATTCCACAAAAATGGGAATTTCCTGAAAAACTCCAATTTAAGATGATCTCTTGAGTCGTAAACATATGTTGCAGTGGCAAGGTCTATCAAACATGTTAAATCATCTGGTCTGCCCTCTGTCTTTCACAGTTTATCAGTAGGTGAATGTAGTAATTTTACACTGCCTTTGAATATCACATTCTCCCAAATCAAAAGGCATTCACTTATGTCTACAATTGTTAAAATTACTCCTGCACAAAAGCAACATGATAATATTGAAGAACTTTTGCTGGCATAGAAAACAGAAGGCTGCTTCTCTCAGATAAAAAAGTATTAAAACTACCAAGAAAGGAAAGCATAACCACAGGTATGATTGACTTTTTTTTTCTCCCCGCCTTTCCCTTCTTATTACAGATCTAAGTGACTACATTGTAAATAAAGGTGTTACCTATAGAAAGGTAACTATTTTACTTTTTTCCATAGAAATGTTATACTACATTCGAAAACTTTTATGCATTCTGTAGATTTTTTCTTAAAGTTGTTTATGTAGTTTCTTTTTTTGTACTTGTCTTAAAAATTATCTCTCCTCACTCAGAACTTGCATTTTTCCCAGTATTTAAAGCCCATCATACCCCACAAGATTTATACATAAGGCTTGATTTATGAAATGCTGGAAACAATGGAAAGAACTCAGTTCACTTCATTAATGATTAAACCCTAAGGTAAGTTTTTTAATTACTCATTTATAGAGCAGTGTCCCAGGTTTCTAGTCATTAAGGTCTCAGTTTTCTGAATTCCTTCCAGTTATCACCATGTTTTCTAATGGGGCACCTGTAAGTAAACATATTTGGCAAGTGTGCTTTACCTGAAGGTGAGATGGTAAGGAAGAGCAAGCTTATTCCTGGCAACTTGCTTCTCTTTTGTCTATACAGCTCAATTAGTCTGGCTACTGTCATGACCCACTTTAAAAGTGAGCTCTTTTATCCCGTCACTTCGACAGAGCAATACAAATCACTCAGGAGAAGGGTGATAAGAAGGGTGATCTTATCTTACTAGATAAGATGCATGCCTTGAAAAAACACTGGATTCAAACTTTTCAACAACCCGCAAGTGACAGAATAACGACAAGAAACCAAAAGGACCCCACAATTACTGGAACATGATGTAACTTAGCAACACTATAACAATTTGACTAGAAGAACCGAGAGAACTTAGCTTAATACTGTAATCCAAAACCAAAACTGCCAGCTACAGCCCGCTGCAGCTGCACATGTTGGAAAAAGGAAAAGAGAACGAGAAGATGAGAAAAAGGAGAGAAAAGAAATAAATACTTTTTAGAGAGGTAGAAAAGGTGAGAGATAGTCACCACTTCCAAGGCCTCTGGTGTTAAGATGGCAGATGGACAAGCAGTTTCTTTGTCTTGTCCAGGTTGGAAGATGGTGGGTGATCACACTGTCTCAGGCTCAAGGGGGGTTATTTAAACTCTTCTCTCACGCCCCTTGCCTGTATCAGGTGATAGGGCACACAGCAGGACATGACACACCCCTTGCCTGGGTAGACCTGGACATGCTCTCCAGCATGGCCATTCCTACCACTGGGGTATCGCTCCTTGAATCACCTGCTTTGAGGCATTTAACTCATGCTATGTCAGGCCAGGCCCATACAGCTACTTTTGTGCAACTTGTCTGGCTACATAACTTGTGAACTGCTGCCTAAATAGGTATTTATACAACTCTGCTTCCCGTAGTATCACTAAAACCAAGCAAAGTACTTTTTCATATATTTTCAATTAAAAAGTAATCCTATTGAACGAGCACAGTTATGTCCCTAAACTTTGTAAGGTTCACACCTAAGGGAGTTGTAATGTTTTCCTGAATTGTATCTGTTGTTGGCATCATCTTTAATTTGGCATTGTCATTTGTTTATCCTAGTTTAACATTGTCTGACTATAGTTTGACTATATTCTCATTTTGAAACCTTCTTTTTCATTTTTTTCTCAATTCCAAATGTAATTTCACAATCTCCCAGTTCTCTTTCACATGCAAATTGCACCAATATACTGTTCATCTACTCTTCCATGCTATTAATAAGACACAATTCAACTGACAAAATTGGCAGTGCAAACAACAGAAAAAAGAAGTTTACATTGAAATATGCATATATCACCTAACATCAACATACATTTGCAACTACCTTGCTTAATATCTTGAGAACATGCTTTCATTATAAATCACTTGTTAGCTACTTCTTCCTATTAATTTCTTATCTTATATACCTCTATTACTTTGGCCTATGAATTTTAAATTATAGGAGAGCTTTGACTTTATTCATAGATATTAAAAATAAATAAATTAATAAATAGCCTGATAAAATTAATGTAAAATATTAAAAGAATCATGCATCCATCAGGCTGACAGGTTTATTTTTATATTTTTTTTCTTGCTATGTGGAATGATATTCTGAAATAAATTGAAGACTTCAAATGACACAAAGCATGTTCTATGTTCCTCAAAAAACCTGGGAAATAAAATGTAAAATTTGTTTAATTGAAGTGATTTTTGAAGTACTTTTCAGAATAATTAGGACTAAGCAAAAGATTAGTTGTACAGGATTAATCTCCAGTTCAGACATGTGGGTTTATTACTGTGTTGGATGCCAGGCTGCAACTTCAACTTTGTGCTAATGTTTTAGTTTAAGGGTTAACAGCCTGAAAGAGAAGGACAGGTGGTGTCTGTAGGACCCTGGGGGATCCGAGATCAGTACTGTTCCCTCCCTTTTCCAGACACAGTCTATAAAAAACCGAGGAGCTCCGAGGTTTTCATGGGCTTTTCCTGGCTTTCTGGGCTGCTTCCTGTGGCATCTCGGGACGGCTGGGTCTACCTCCGCGTGCTCGGCAGCATCCACCACCATCCGCTCCCCGCACCACTGTGGTCCCTGGTGACGAGTCACAGCAATCGCATCAGGCACGAGGCACTGCTTGGACACTTCCACTTGGGACTACTGGGATTGGGTTTTGTATATAGTTAAACATCCTTTGTACCTTATTAGTTCCCTTTTCCTTTCTCCTCTTGTTTTTTCATTAAACTTGTTTCAGTCTTAACTTCCAACCTTGTGCAAAACATTTTTTTTCTCTGTTCCCTCTTTTTTAATCCTCCGTCTGGGAGGGTAGGGGACAATAGAGAGAAAATCCTTCTCTCTGAGCCTTAAATGGATACAGCTGATATAACAGAATTCAATGAAATCTTCTAATTGTCTTGCAAGTACTATTTTACCATCACAATTGTGCTGAATAGAGGCAGTTATTGTTCCATTCGATGGCATAGATGACACAGTCTTCTGTATACAGCCTACAGCTTTAATAAGCAAGTTCTGTTCCTATTTACAGTAACACAAATCTAATTTCATTTTCCAAATATTGAATCAAAGTTTTATTTTTCTTCTTCTGAAAAGGTCTATTCAATAGTAAAATATAAATGAATAATAGTCATGATTCTAGATTATTTTCATACCATTTTTAACACATATTGGCTAGACCAGGGCTTTGTTCAGCTGGACTTTGAAATCTACTCTAAGCATAGAGACTTTGCTGCCTCCTTGGGCAATCTGTTTCAGTGTTTGACACCCTCACAATAACCATGTGTTTTTTGTGCTTTTGTTTTGTTTTTGTTTTGTTTTGTTTGTCTGTCTGTTTGTTTGTTTGTTTAAGTGAAATTTGATAAGATCTCACTGAGCTTTCTCTTCTCCAGGCTGAACAGTCCCAGATCTCTTGGCCTCTCCTTGTATGACAGATGCTCCAACTCCATTATTCCTAACTCTTTGGAATGGACCAAACAAACAAACCAACAAAACCAAAAAGGATAAAATTAAGAATGCTCATAGGCCTCACCATCTAAGACTCCCATTTTCATGAGCCTTCAGGGCTGTGTACCTCCTGTGTTACTTTCTTACATGTGGCAATACTTGGTCTGCTCTAAAGAGCTAAGAATTTTCCTTAAACAGCCTCCTCTGTAGAATGTGCTCCCACTGGACTTCCCCAGTAATTTCCACTCCTGCTCCTGCTGCTGCTTGTGGACCATTCACATGACAAGGGCAAAGGTAACTTCACAGTTTGGGGTAGACCTACTTGGCTCTCTTGTTCTTGTTTTCTTTTGAAGTGTTATCCTGCAGTCCTCAAAGAAACAAAATTGCTCCTGAAGTCAGTGACTGTGCCTGAAGCAAGGTATATCCATGCATACTCCCACAGACATGTGTTGTTTCAAGAGAGGTAATATTTTAGCACTGACAGCTGCAGATGGAAGCATTAGGTATTCCTTGCATGCCCGACAGTCTTTCCCCTCGAGCTGAACTAATCCTCCTGCTGTCTTTCCCTGGGACAGGTTCTTCTGGGACCTGTCACGTGAACTTTCTAAGCTGGGAAAATGCTGGAATTGTTTGTAAGTCTAATCACTACACATTGCAGATGAGTTTTATTTTTTAAAGCAGAAAAGCTTTCACTGTTTATTTCCTGAGCTTGAAACACTAGGTGTCTGTTGGATCATCTGAAATTACAAAGCATATCTGTGCTAAATTTGATGCCTTGCACAAAACAAAGCATCATGGTAATTATTAAAGCCTGTCAGTACTGTCTGCTTTTTGAAATAACTTGTTATTGCACTTTTAATGTGTAATAAATTTGCATTATTCAGAGTAGCCAAACCAACATTTTAATGCAAATAGCATGAAAACAAACAAATTATATTCTTTTTCCCCTGGTGGAAACTAGTTTTCTGAAACAACCCTGGTGCTCTCAGTACAATTTTCAGCAGACTGACACTTTGTGTGGGAGATTCAATTCACTCGGGAATAGTGAAACTGTACAAGTCCTATTTCTTTTCATTGATTATCGAGACTGACTGTATTTTGACACGGTTAGTTAAAGCACATTCAAATCTGAGGCCAAAAAAATTGTCTAGTTTTAACAATTTATTTTGATTGCTCTATAAATTACATCAGTACACTAAACAAAAATAATTTTGCTTCTTTCAGAGATCGATTTGCAGCCACTGAGGAATACCAATGGAGAACCTGACTCAAGGTTACCGAGGCGAAGAGCTCCTGAGTGGAGGACCACGCCGGGGGATCCTGCCGAAGTGACAAAAAGCGACCTAACGGTGGGAAAAACCACAAACCGAGCGTGGAGCCAACAAGCGCAGGGACAGTGAAGGTGCCCCAGCCCCCCCCCTCAGTGAGGGAAACGTGAGCTCCTGCCGGCGGTCAGCGGTGACTCACCGGGGGGCGGGGACAGGAGTGTCGGTTAATCCCCTCAGGTAGAAAAGCAGCCCCCAGGGAGCGCGGCGAACAGGGAGTGGCGCGTCAGAAGGGAAGTGGCGCGGCAGTTCGCGCAGGCAGGGCCAGCAGGCCGGGCGCTGAGGGGCGGGCTGGGCC
>NW_010176697.1:0-219 GCF_000695765.1 Mesitornis unicolor | reverse complement strand
CTGCTCAGCATGGTGGTGAAACTTAAGGAGGAGGTTGAGACGCTGAGGTCCATCAGAGAGTGTGAGAAGGAGATCGACTAGTGGAGTCACTCCCTGTTGGGCCAGTCAGAAAGGCTCCAGGGGGAAACCCTCCAAAAGGGGATGGAGTCCCTACCCTGTTGGATGAAGGGGCAAGACCCGAGACAGCTCTTGCCCGACAGCGACAGGGCAGGAGTAGGG
>NW_010176696.1:44908-65707 GCF_000695765.1 Mesitornis unicolor | reverse complement strand
GAGGTGGGTGCTGATCTTTTCTCCCAGGTGACTGGAGGAGCACCAAGCTGTGCCAAGGGAGGTTCAGGTTAGAGATAAGGAGGAAGTTCTTTACTGAGAGGGTTGTCAAGAGGCTGGAACAGGCTGCCCAGGGAGGTGGTGGAGTCACGATCCCTGAATGTATTTAAAGAGCGGGTAGATGAGGTACTTAGGGATATGGTTTAGGGGGTAGACAGGAGCGGCTGGACGTGATGATCTCGGAGGTCTTTTCCAACCAAGCGATTCTGTGATTCTGTGATTCTGTGATTCTGAGTGGTACCCGAACGTGCATGAATATTACACTTAATGGATTTTTATCTTGCAATTTTATAGTAAATGCTGGAACCCTAAAAACACATAAGCACTTGTCGTAAAGGTCAGTGAGTTTAGTTGCATGCATAAAATTAAGCAAGTATTAAAGAGTGTGCAGGAGTATTTAGCTGGAGATCAACAGATGGATCCATCAAACTTGAGGGGTGGAAAATTCACAGGTGCCTTCTACATTTAACCCACAGCAATGGGTTACTTCTAGTGCTCTAAAAGTGACTTGCCCATTCATTTAAAAATACTCTCCTAGGAGCAATTAAAACCTTGGATTAATGCGCTAGATCAAATGTTAATCAGGAAATGCAGTTTTGTTTGTACAACTGCAGATGTGAGAACATATTGCAAAGCAAGATGCAAACTTGCTACATTTATTAATTAATAAATTGTTTCCAGAAACAATTTTTGTGAATTGTCTCTAAAAGACAATTTCTGCTCAAAGTCAATTCCTGAAAACAATAGCAGAAAGTTATAGTACATTCCTTGCCTATTGAATGGAAAATGGAATTGAATTAGCTTAATTAACATGCACAGTATTTTCTTCTTTTAAAATCAATTTATGCATTTTAATACAGTATTTTGTGTGCAATATCTTATATCAGATCACTAAGTTACAGAACATTAACTTTAGAAGGTTACCCTGAGAGATGCCCAAAATAACAGGAAAGAAAGGGCCACAGAGACCAGACCAGACTGACTTTTAGATCCAACTGCTGAAGTCTTCTGCATGCTTCATATTGAGCAAGTTTTCCCCTCCCCAAATTAATAAATTGATTAAATTTTCCTCCAAGTCAATCCCAAAAGAATTTGTGAAAGGAGCACATGTGTCTACGTCGGTATATGTGCATGCAGGGAGAGTACTGTCTCACCAGATTCTTACCACTTGAAAGTAAGGTTTTTAAATTATTTTTTTTCCATCTCTAAAAAGGAAAAAAACTATTCAGAAGACAGATTGTCCCAGTTTAAGATGGGTGATAAATTAAGTGTATCAATTCATACACTAGAGGTATATATCTTCTTTGGCTGTGAAAGGAGACTATGCAACTACGAAAGACTTGGCTTCAACACCTCTGTGTTTTCTCCCCTGTCCATCCCTAGATTCAGTACAATTTGGAGCTGCCCTTCTCTGAGGCCCTTTAACAGGCACAGATCCGTCTCAGCCAGGGGCTGCAGGTATTTCTCAGATACAGACTATGTATCTCTGTTTTCCTGAAAAGTGCTGACAACTCCAATTTCTTGATGGAAAACACAAAGTAGTTTGACCTTTCATAAATTTCTATGAGGAAAACTGCTTTAATCTTTAAGTACTTTCCATCCGAAAACTTCTGCGCCACTAAAGTATTTTACTTTCATTAATATGTAATTCCAAATAATTTAAGTCCAATGGAACATTTTACAGAACAAGAAAACGTTTTCCACTAGGTTTATTTATAAAATTTCTCTTTCCTTTGTGCCGTGGCTAATCTCTTTGATAGAACTCCCCTCATGAATTTCACATTTGCTGAATGCTAACAAATGTTTTCTCATTTTTAAAAGTACTTTACAGCTCTCTCTGCAATAAATTATCCAGTCTTTGTGCCTTTGTCCTCCAGTCCTGTGCACTCCATGGATCTGGTATTTATAGCTGCCTAGCAATGCACATACACGTGCATTTCCCCAACTCTGCCAAAACTTTCTCTTTGAACGCTCTCCCATAGAGAATCCACATGCAGCATTTACCTTTCATAGTCATATGAATGAGAATCTATATTGGTACAGAAGTTATTTTTTGGCTGTTTTTAAAACCTGATAAAAATATCAGTACCACATGAGACTGTCAGGCTTTTCAAAGCCATGGTTTTCAAAAAAGTTAAACATGAAGGTTTTAGTAGAAAGTTCCCATGAAGCTGGCAGGTCTTCTCAAGGACAAAATGTCTATGGTTACGTTTTTTTTTTTCCTTTGTCAGGATAGATGCTTAGAGAGGTATAACAGATTGCATGGAAATTAGACTGGACTACAGTAAAAAACTGGTTTATGGCATCAATGGTGAAATTCCCAGTTGCTTAATTCAGGTTAACATTTCAACTCAGATACTCATGTGGCGGTTACAGATCTTGAAAAATCATATCACCTCTTCAGTTTGCTAGCTGAGGGGAAAGCTCATCTTTATTAAATGAGTATCTAGAGAAATCATGTTTTATAACTTATCTAGATTGCTTGCATGATTAAACATTTTTTACTTCTGTGGTTAAACATTTTTTGCTGTTCTTTGAATGATTCATTTCTTTATGAAACATATACAGTTCAAATTTGAACTTCATCCAAACATATCTTAGTAGAGAACACATATTTCTTTGCAGCTTGTTTTCCCCCCCAAAATATAAGATTTTATAAAACCTGCACCCATATCCCATTTTCATGAAACAGAACAAAGAGAAGTCTGAATTTTGTTTTAAGAAGTAATCCTTTGATGGTCCAGTCCTCTACTACATTAGCTTTCTTTTTCATTTTTATCATGAAAAGGGAGAAAATAGGCACAGACACGTTTCTTTCCAGAAGGAAAAAAACCTGAAAAAAATCAGTACAATTTTAAATCGGAGGGTATCTCATAAAATGTGCAGTTGATTACATAAAAATAGCTTTTTATACACAGCTATGTAATCACAGATTTTTTTTACGCAAAAGAAGAACTATTTGTAGTTTTCAGAAAAAAATAGCAACAACAATAGTTTTCTTCATTTTGGAGAAATACATGTTAATTTTGCACTACTCGTGCCATAAAAACCTGTCATTGACCAGAATTAACTGAATTTCAATAGGAGAAATGAGAGGTTGAGCCACACTGTATGGCTAAATTGTTCCTGACCTAAATTGTTTTGATGGATGCATTAACATCATTTATACCTCACACTTTGAACCAATGATGCTTCTTTATTTCAAACCTTGGGTTCTAATTTAACTGAACTGAAACAAAACATGGACTCTCCTGTAATCTGAGGAAGCTCAAGTAAGCATTTTTTAAAGTATCAGGAAAGTTTGACACTGAACTTCCATGTGACTTGAAAAGGGGATTGGTCATCTCGCTGCTCCTTCTGTCTTAGGAAATGTCTCCCCAGATCTCTGAAACACCTGGGGAAAAGAAGGAAAGGAAGGCAGGAAATCATGAAAGATGTGTCTAACTTGGTCCCGCACGAAGATGAAGGTCCTTAGGTGGTTGTCATTCAAGTTGGAATGGAGATGGGTTTTTTTGTCTGGTCTGTAGTTTTATTTTTAGAATCAAAGCCTGCCCTGAGAGGAGTAATGCCATTTGATCCACTGCTGGAACACTATTTTTCTTTCATTGGTGGGTCTGTCTCCAAATTTCTTATTCTTCCATCTTTATCTTCCACGCAGGTAGTCCACCTAAGTGCAATGCTCTCTTGCCCAGACCAGGGATTTGAATGTTGCCAGGTTCAAGGCTGTGAATGTTGCTACTTTCTTCCCTCAGTGACAGATTTCACACCAAAAAGCATCCCCTCACTAGCAAATTAATCAAAGTAAGCAAGTGCTTACTTTGAGTCATGTTATTGCACAAGAATATGATCTGAAATAGCTCTTCTTACTTTGCTGTTTACCATTTAGAATGACTGAAGCCATGGATTCCTTTTGACCTCAAGTAAGAACAGACATTCAGCACACAATGTTGATTAAATAACATGAAATACAACATTGCTTCCTTGCCATTCTTACATCTAAGTACCTTTTAAAGATCCAGAAAACATAGTTTCTAAAAACCAGTGTTAATGTTAAGAGGATATGGTTTAGCGGGCACGGTGGTGTTGGGTTGATGGTTGGAATTTATGATCTTGGAGGTCTCTTCCATTCTTAATGACTCCGTGGTTCTCTGTGGTTCTGTGATAGATGTGATGAAAATCTCATCCATTTTTCCCAATTTCCCATGGGGGGGGAAAGTATAAATTAAAAAAATAGAAGCTATTACCTAATTACACACACCTCAACTTGAAAAAACCCCAAACTTTTCAGTCTTTTTTGCTAACAATTGAGACTTCCATACGAAGAGTTTCTGAATACTTGTGATAAAATCTGTTGTTTGTCCTTTCCTTTACCTCCTTCCCTTTGATGGTATGAAGCAGAATTTGAAACTAGTATTACTGTCAGATAAATGGAACACAGTATCACATCATGAGATTATATACAACTTAGAGAGGAAAAACTCACAAGATCTAGAAACGCAATTTGCTGCTGCCTTCTGCAGTCTCTGGTTGTATATTGACAGAACAGCAGTTGCTGACAAAGTGCACAGGGCTCTGCTGAAGTTATTCCCCAATCAGGGGTATGTCTGAGCTCTGATTTCAGAGATGGTAATGATGGCTTTCTCAGAACACTTCTCACAGCCTAGAATTACTCCATAAATTGTGTTACATTATTGCTACTATTGTCTTTCTTAGTCTTAAGCTAATGAACTGGCAAAAGGTACCTGGAGAGATAGACACAGTCAAAGCGAAAGTCACGAAGGTGGTAACTTTTCATTATAATTCCCATTAATTTCCACTAGTAATATACATGTCACTTAGCTTTACTAAGTTTTCCAGTCTGAAAACCAACTCATCAATGACCTGGACAATGGGACAGAGGGTACTCTCAACAAATTTGCTGATGGGACAAAGCTGAGAGGAGTGACTGACACACCAGAAGGCGGTGCTGCCATTCAGTGTGACATGGACAGGCTGGAAGTTGGGCTGGGAGAAAATGAAACTCAAAAAGGGCAAGTGTAGGGTACTGCATCTGGGGAAAAACAACCCCAGGTATCAGTACAGGATGAGGGTTGATCTGCTGGAGAGCAGCTCAGGGGAAAAGGACCTGGGGATCCTGGTGGACAGCAGCTGATCATGAGCCAGCACCGTGCCCTCACAGCCATGACCAATGGGGTGCATTAAGAAGAGTGTGGCCAGTAGGTAGAGGGGGGTTCTCCTCCCCCTCTACTCTGCCCTGGTGAGGCCACATCTGGAGTTCTGTGTCCAATTCTGGGCTTCCCAGTTCAAGAAGGACAAGGAATGATTGGAGAGAGTCCAGCACAGAGCCACTGAGATGATGAGGGGACTAGAGAATCTCCCATATGAGGAAAGGCTGGGAGAGCTGGGTCTGTTTAGCCTGGAGGGGAGACTGAGGGGGTAACTCATTAATGTTTATAAATAACTAAAGGACAGGTGTCAGGAGCATGGGGCCAGACTCTCCTTGGTTGTGTCCAGTGACAGGACAAGGGGCAATGGTCACAAATCAGTACACAGGAGGTTCAACTTAAACATAAGGAAAAACTTCTTTACTGTGAGGGTACTAGAGCACAGGAACAGGCTGCCCAGAAAGGTTGTGGAGTCTCCTTCTCTGGACACATTCAAAACCTGCCTGGACGCATTTCTGTGATCTCCTTCAGGTGATCTTGCTCTGGCAGGGGAGGTTGGACTGAATGATCTTTTGAGGTCCCTTCCAACCTCTACCATTCTGTGATTCTGCAGTTCACATAGTTGGAACTATGAATAAAATATTTTCAAGGAATCACTAAGGTGAATGTAGATACCCTTACTATCCATCACTACTATCTTCAGCAAGAATTCTCTGAGATTACTTTCATCATTTTGTACTATATACTTCAGCCCTCCCTCAAACATCCTAGGCACTATTACTCTGAAATTCACATAAACAAAACCATACCAACAGATTCTTCCCAAAAATTTGTGTCTTAGCCTGTTTGGCTGACTATGTATATCCGGGAACTATGGTTACTTAAGATATCTCACATCACTATATCAAAGAGACTGTGTTTTCATTACTTGTTCTTGTTCCTTTATGTTGCCCTGTTGTTTTAATCATCTCACTGCACTGAAGTTTTTTCAGCATCTTGTAGCTTGCCTGTTTTCCCCAGATAATGCAGCGATCATAGCTAGGGGATTTTTCAGATGCAGATTCTGCTTACTATGGACATGTCATGTCAAAATGACATTAGGGAATTACTGTCTGTGGAGGGCCAAAAGTCCAATGCTTAAGAAACTCTGAGCTCTTTTCTTGTCCTCCTCTTTTTTTTCTGCCTTGTGTGCCTTGTAGATTCTTCTCTGTTAGTTTTAAGAGAGAGCTTCTTCAGAGCCTCCCACAGTTATGCCAGGGGGAATCGACCACAATACAGTTGGGTGGTTTTAAAATCAAATGCTTGGCACGGATTACTGGAAATGCATCTTCTGCTGTCTTCTCTTTTTTGTCATCAAGCTGTTTCTTCTTTCTCTGAAAAACTAATCTTTCTCCTTTTTTATGCGTAAAAGGCATTTCTAAATAGCTGCAGGTCTCTAAAAATTAAAATTATGAGAAAAAGAAATTACCTTTAAAAAAAAATAAATGAACCATTTGACCAAGGTTATTTGAAGTGAAAACCATTCACCTTCTAAATGGAAGATCAGTCTCATCAGATCTGAGTGGAAGATGGATTCTGGCCATGCCCCTGTGTTAAATGACTTTAAGCTCAAATTGCTTGATATGAAAGACAAGTTTCAGTGTCAAATCCCATGAATGGAATATGCTTTCTGCATAATTCTTTTTGGCTAAAACAAGACTTAAAGGTTTTATTACATGCCTAAATACATCTGTGTATACATCATATCTAAGCATGTTTTCCATTTCTGTGATCACAAACTCTGTTACTCCAATGTGAACTGTACAGCTGTTTATTTTAAATCCATATAAATCTCTACTATAAAGAGGGATAGATATTAGCTTAGACATCTTTAAAAGAAATAGGCAGATAAGCCACAGAAAAGCACATAATTTTGTAACTGTGGCTAACATATTTGTCTTACTTACATACTTCTCCATGTTTACTTTATCCAGGAGAGTTTATTTCATTTCTATTCTGGGGCAGGAGATACTTACGGAAATGAATGTGCTGTTGTCTGAGAGTCTAACAGTTGATGAAAGGAGAACGTTTACATTGTCTCATAAAGCATAGTTACCACCTGCAAAACATTGCTTCACATGAAATAACTACATTTGTTGTGAAGGAACATCTCTTTTAATAACTTTGTGTTTGTAAAGCTTCTAACAAAATGGTGTCTTTATTCAAAACTGGAGCTCCTAGGGGCTACCATACTAAAAACAGCCTGAAGAATGTAGGTAAAGGTTTTAAATGCTTGGTATGACCTATCTCTCCTTGACTCATGTAGCCATTCTGAAACACAAAAACCTTTCAACAGGGAGAAATTGCTGAGTGTATCTCTCCTCTAAGAGTAAAATTGCTAACTTGCATTAAAGTCAACTGATGTCACTAAATTGCATTACTACGTTGTTGACTACAGTAATGGCAGAATCTTTCTTGCAGTCATGGTTCTCTTTCACAGTATTTTCTAATACACAAGAAGATGGTAGTACAACCTACTGGTTTAAAATGGTAAACTCAAAGAAATCAAGTTGCATCTCAAAAACTATCTGCCCATTGTTCTCCTTAGGCACACTGTAACACAGATATTTGGGTTCCTTTCCTGCTCTTTGCACAACAATCAAAAATGCTGTTTGCATCTCTCTTCCTATGACATTGCCAGATTATGAACTCATGAGAACAATAATTTGCAAAGCATAATAAAAAGATGCCAAAATGTATTCAAAACCACTTAAGTGAGAGGGCACTGTTGGTCAAAACCTAAACCAGCTGTTAATATTCAAGTTTTATGCACCACTTCACATCTGTCTACACATGGTAAGTTTTCTTCATTTCTCAAAAAAATTACCTTCTGAAGGTAGTTGCCATTATTTCTGTACCTGGAAACTGTCTATCAAAAAGAACACAGTAACAGAAATGTGTTTTCCAGTTATCTTCATTTCTTCCTGAGTTTTCAGCTACTCCTGTCTTCTCTATGCCAGGTTTTTAGGCACTGTCTTAAGTTTTTCCACAGCTTCACTACTTTAAAACAAGAGCACAAGCCCTCACATTTTGTTCTCCCATATCTTTGTCAGGAATAGGGCTGCATCCATAAGGCATTTTGAAATGGACTATCTATAATTGGGTTTTCTACAGAGCTGGGAAATGTGCTGGTGATGGTTTTAGAAAAGAAGACAGATAAGACAGGAGGTTGGCTGCCACCCTGTTATCTCTGTGAAGGGACCAAAGGCGGGTGTACTGTGGGGTCTGGGGGAAAAGGGAGGCAGATTGTCAAACACAATTTGTCATAACAAAATATTTTTCTTTATCATGGTTATCACAGGAGATTTAAAATAGCTGTTGCCTTATGCAAACTTCTTTTGCTGTTCAAATAGTAGCATTCTCAAATGAAACCCTTATTTTTCATTTTATTTTTTGGACTTTAGGGCTGACCAAAGCAGAGTCCTTCACTTCACTGAACTGTTCAATCAACAAAGTGAGCAATATACTCCATCTTCTACACATCAATCTTAGTCTGCAAAATTGACCATCAATTAATAAAACATTTAACAGCTTGATGTAAATAATGCAAGAACATGTCTTTGTTGATGCACTTAAATTAATTTGCTGTAAAGATTGCTTTACAAGTAACAAAATATTGTATATATCACTCCAGGCATTACATAAGGCCAGTAGCTTCTACGCTGGCATTTGCAGGAATAAGCAAAATTAGTTCAGCACAGTTCACAGCTGTGATCACTGGAGTAGAGCTCAGGGTCTAGGGGCCACTAGCTCTGATACTGTACTAAAAACACAGCTGTATTTTACTACTGGTCCACTGGGCCTGATGCTAACAATTTTTAAATGGTCTGTTAGTTACAGCAGTAGCCTCAAGCTACCTCTTATTTCAAATCCTATTAACATTTGTGTATCTTTAAACTACTTTATTGTCTTAATTAGCATCTATTCATTCATAATTCCCACATAGTCTGTTGTTACGTACAAAAAGTAAAATGACAAAAAATCATTAAGAGTGGCTGAAGAGTCGGTGGATGAAATGTGACTGTGGTAAAGTGCACCCAAAACAAATCAATCACGCAAAATACCGAAGTGCCAAAACACTTCTGTATGTGTTGCTTTTCTGTACAGTGCTCCGCAGGATCAAGCTGGCTGTCTTAGGATAATGGATTGGTATTGCTTATAGGTATACTGGAGAAAGGCAGATCACTGTAGGTAGAGTTTTTAAGAAAACTATGATCAATCTTTTCCTTTTAGTTATAAAATTACATTAAAATATTAAAAACAGTTTTCCGCAGTTTTAATTATTCCAGCAAGACCTACTGAAAAGAGTTGTGAAAAAGCAAGCTCTTCCTTTCTCTCTGAGACTATCTTGCCTACTCTATGTTCTGTTTCAGGAAAAAAATTCATTGACAGAAATGGAAATTTTTCATGAATAAGGATTGCAACACATTTTTTTATACTAGTATATTTATTAAAAGTACCTCTGCCATTAAAACCTATTAATTGTGAGTAGCCCAAAGCTACCGCAACATGTATTTTTTTAAAAAGTCACATTGTATTGGTCTTGAAAATGTTATATGATCTTTTCATTATTAATATACAGAAAAGTCATTAGTAATTAGGCACCAAAATTATTTTATTATAGACATATGGAAAATACTAGTCAAAATCAACTTCTGTATATAATCATTCTTCAACTTTAGAAAACGTTGATCATGCTGATCATACCTTTTCAACTAAACAAAGTTTAAATAAAATTCTGACATCATATACTTAAACTCAATCATCAGGGCTGATGCACAGAATAAAGCATTCTTCTCTCCTACAAAGCCAGGCATAATCAAACTGACTACCCTTAGCCTGATGAATTTGTTTTGTTTATGGGTACACAAAGGAACACAGAAGCTACTAAAGTTACAGAATAAAATATTTTTCACATCTTGACTTGAAGTGCAATAGTTACTGTGAAGAAGAAATAATACAAAGAAGCACAGAAAACTTGTCTTTTTACAACTTGACTTTCTCTACAGTCTCTTTCTAAGGCTATTTTTGTGTCATTTCCACAATACTTACGCTTCTATACCTACACAGAGCAGAAAAGAAAGAGATGTACCAAGTACTCCTTTGTCAAAAATAAAATATAATCTAGGTAAGGTCATTTTACTTCCTTCCAGGTTTTACATGTTTCTCACTGAGTACATTAATAGGACTGGATTTTCTGTAGCTCCTCGGTGTGTTTCTCACTGAAATCACACCGAGGAGCTACAAAAAATCCAGTCCTATTAATGTACTTCTCATATTTTCCTCATTTTCAATGGCCAGATCATCTACTTCACATCCATGCCTGGTTGGATAATTCTTCTAAAAGTACAATACTATCAAGAGACAGTTTAACTAAACTAGCTGCTTTATTTGCTTGTCTCATTTTCTCTAGACTGAAGAAAAGAGGTATGGCCTGCCAGCTGGCAGCATATGAGAACAGGGAGGTCTGCACTGGAGGCTTAAAGGAATCCCCTCCTCACGTTCCTTGTCATAATGCTCTAATGTGAGTACTGACAAACTCAGCACAATCCCACAGGATTTCCTTACCATGCTACTTTTTATCCCTGAATTTAACTGAGATCAAAATTCAGAAAAAGCAAACAGAAATTTCAAATTATCCGGTTGGAGGGTAGTAATAGGGTCACAGGCTGATTCAGGCTGAGAGGGACCTCAGGAGGTCTCTCGTCCAATGTCTTGCTCATAGCTGGGTCAGCTTTGAGGCCAGACCAGGCTGCTCAGGGCTTTACCTGGTCAGGATTGAAAACCTCCAAGGTCAGAAACTACAACATCTCTGAGTGTCCTGGGCCACTGCCTGGCTGTACTCGTAGGGACATTTTTTTAAATAACCAGTCTGAACCTCTCTTATTTCAGTTATTTTTCATTTTCTCTCACCATCCCATCCTGCCCCACTTCAGAGACCCCAGGTCCACCTCTCAGATGATCTCCCTATAGACATTGGGGCCTAGTGTTATGTCCCCCTGAAGTTGTATCTGCTCCAGGCTGAACAAGCCCAGCTCCCCCAGCCTCTCCTTACAAGGCCGCTGCTCAAATAACTTCCTGTGATCTACTGGCTCCACTCCTCAGGAAACAATTGGCAAATTAACAAATGTTGGTTAACAAGCAGTCTTCTAGATAATACCTGCAAGATGTCACTATTTTCATTGCCCACTGCAAGCAGTAGTTAACTGCCATGAAGAAGTCTGCAGAGCTATTAGAAAAAAACCCAGCACTCCAAAACCTTAAAAACTTAGGTTATCAATGGTAATGTCAATAAATGCAAATGTACACATACTTCAAAAACAGAGGCTTAAAAGTACATCACATCTGCACTTGATAACCATATTCTTCTGTATCATGCCAAATTTGGACCAGAAATAAGAACAACTGTAGAAAGAGGATGAAAGTCACGCCTGCTCAAGCATGGATGAGCCTATGACATAATGTTACTCGCACAATGAGGAACATGTTTTATTCCCAATCACTAACTAAAACCAGAAATGCTGACCGATCATTTATTATTGATTAGGTGCACTATGAGGTGTCACAAAAACACAACTCTAATTGATTGAATAATTGCATTGCCATATAGGCTGAGGCACAATATCCCGCTCCTGTGTGGAGTCACCTTGGTTCAAAGTCAGTGGAACTGCTTGTGCACACACAAAATCTAGCCTGAAGTCATCCCTCAGCATCAGAAAATAAAACAACATGTATCAATGAGTATTTTAAACAACACAATTTGATTATTTGACATTGTACACAGCCTAGGATAGGACATAAGTCTAGACATGTCAGAATAGGGCTAAGGGTTTGCTCTAGAGGCTATATTTCATCCTGTCATACTATTGTCTATTTACTGTCACACCTTCATATTACCTCAAGAAAGGAAATGGTAAAACACAGTTGTAACTGTAGAAATCAGTTCTTGCACAGGCATAGCAGATCACTTCATTAACAAAATCAGGAGGCTATGTAGACACAGAACTTACTTCCATAAGCAATCTATGAACTAAATTTACTGGGCAGACTGTGGAAAAATAGATGTAGGTCTTTGAAATACACTTCAATTTAGCATTTAAGGAATATCACACATATGTATGTCAGGTTTAAGAGAAGTTGAGATTCATCAACACAAGAAATGGTGAATTTTTTTTAACTTTGAAATTAGTATTTCCATGAAGGATAAGACTCCACCAGCACAGAGCGCTTCACCATGAGGTGCATGATGGACAGGATTGCCTTCCTGAGAAAGAAATAAATGAACTGACTGTTACTGAGGAAAACCTTTCCTGATGCTTAAGTTTTGTTTGACACTGAGTGTTTAGCACTGAGCACAGTGTTTCGATTTGCACTCATGTGACCGGGTGAAGCAAGTTTATCACTGCCTTTGATTATAAAAGCTCCTTTGCAAAAAACTAGTAAAGTGTAAGCTGTTTTTTGCAATAGGTCTGCAGCAAAACAGCTTACAAAAAAGGTAAGTTTGCTTATAGTGTAATTCCAATCTTCTGCAAAAGACTGAACAATCAGGACATCGAGCAGTTAGTGAGATATGCCTTAAGCAGCCTCCGATATAGAGGACCCTCTCTTATCTAGAATGCTGCCAAGTTTTTATCTTGTGCTACTGTATGTACTGCATCACATAGACAGAGACAACGTATCTTCTCTTTTTCTGACACTACCACCTTTAAATTACATTTACTACATTATTTACAATTTTTTAGATATAACATAAAAAGATACAGCACACAAATAATGAGGTAAAAAGGTAGTTACACATGTGTAGGTATATCTACATACACATTCAAATTATTATCTGTTATAATTATTTTTGTTCTGTACATTTAACAAGAGGAAAAAGTTATTAAAATTGTGACATTCGTCTGAACTGGATTTTGTAAACAACATGAAGTTTTTGAATTGCACAGATAATTACTTACTGACCTCATTTTCTGTGATTTTGGTCTGTTCATCTCAAATATTTCATGTCAAAACACAAGGACTACCAAATAATGTCAAACCAGTAAAAATATCTAATGAGAACTAATGATTCTAATTTCAATAAGAGGCACAAGGGTAATGCCACCATGTACAGCGTGATCAAAAAAACCCTGCCTCTTTTCCCATTATCTCCTAAATAGGAATATTATCAGGAACACATAATTTCTATAAGATCAGAAGTCTCTGCCAAGCACTTCTACTGGCAGAAAACTTCCATCTTTTCAAAACACATTTACATTTCAAACGAAGTAAAAATCTTTCTTTTTTTATTTTAACTGACTCAGAAAATTTTGCTTCATAACTGTCTATCCTTAGTAATTTCGTTCTTCAGTCAATTTTTCATTCTCACCTGGGACAGAGCTCTCTGGTCAGACCACATTTCCCATAATGGAACATAACATTTTCTTTGGCCTCTTGACCAGGCTCATTACAAGAGCTGCAGCCAGGGTAGAGGAGAGGAGGCACAGTGGAATCAGTCTTCTTAATTTTCCAGTTCAAGTTATTCATAAGAGACTGAAGTATATGCCATCCAATACAATTATTTGATCTTCACCGTATCTACAGTGATTGGTGTATTCACAGAATGTTGCATAGGTATAAAAAAATCTATGAACAAAGCAGAAACAGGATTTTTGAACGCGTGGCTTGGCCATAGCTTAGACTAGTGTGCTACTCAAAAAACTGACATGAATTGAGCAATCTACCTTTGATGGCTATGCAAATGAAAAAACACCTGACATCCAGTGACCATAAATAACACACATACCTTCATCACCATCAAGAGTTGAAATAAGCGCATCAAAATATTCAGTATTTTTAAACAGGCAACAATATGAAGTAGTAATTTTTCAAGACAAGAACAACTGGCTTGGATTTCACAAAATACCAGTTCCGCAATTGAGCTTCCGTGACTAAGGTTTTTAACAACTTGTTAAATAGAACCCTGAAGTGATTGTATTTTTAGACTGTGGAAGATAATATTTCATCAAGCGGAAATCAGGTATCCACAGCTCAGTATATATTCCGCTCATAAGCTGTCCAGAGATGGACTCAACAATTATACAGTAGCATCAGTGATACAGTAGCATCATTCACATTGTTAAGCTTTCCTCGGTTTAGAAAAGTCTAACTAGCTCACACCAAAAATTCAGCTTAAGAGTCTAAATATTCCCATTTGCAATCTCAGTTGTCCTATTGACAGAAGACTCCAATAATTAAACAATCTGTGGCTGTGAAAGTGGAAAAGGTCGAAATCATCAGAATATAGGACAGCTCACGTAGCAAGGAGAAATATTTATAATTTCCTATCAAGAGTACAGTGTCAGAGTCTGCGAAAGACATTTTATGCTGTTAAACCATTTACAATGGTTGTTAAAGGAGAAGTAATGTATAATTATATTAAAAATATATAATAATATAAAAAATATAAAATACACAATAAATGTTACATATATATATAAAATAATAACCTGTTAAGATATATATTTTTATATATTCATCTAAAAGAAGTGCAAAATGGAAAGTAGGTAGTATAGCTATGCCACTGTACAACCAAATGTCTGAGGCTGAAGAAAGTAACCTTGCCCATGGAAAACAAAAGAAGAAGCCCAAGAAGAACAAGAGGTTTACTCCTGAAGGCAATGCACAAGCACAGCAAGAAGAAAGCTGGAATTGGTAATGCCGCCCTAAAGAGTAAAAGAGACTACTTGGGTATCAACTCGGTTCATTAGCACATGAGAAGAGGAGGACACAAATGGGCCTAGTGCCATGGATGAGCACTTAAAAACACTTTAAACACTTTTACACTTAAAAACAGCTATGGGGCAGCTCTAACAGTCCACGAAAAGACAGAGTAATTCTGGTAAATACAAAGCAGCAAACCTTATCTAAGAGTTGATTGTGGTGCAAAAAATACATGGTAGGGAACAACCAGCAGGAAAAGAGAAACTTGAGCTAGAAGCAAGGCAAGAAGCAGCAGCGGTTTAGGAATCAAATAACTTAATTTGAAAAATATCAACTTTATTTATATAAAGAAAGAGTGAGCTTTTATACACACACCAACACAGTAAAAAGCTTTAGTTCAGAACTTCTGGTAAGCAGAACAGAGAAAATGTACTTTGGGTGGGGAAGGAAAACATTCCTTTGGATGTTTCCACTGAGGAGTGTCTTGTGTGGCACGTCCGTGCCCGGGGGCTGGCAGGGGGCTGCAGGGGCCGTTGTGAGGAGAGGCCAGAGGAAAGGACTCAGGAGGGAAGGAGTGTAGTTAAGCCTGAGAAAAGGTGCTTAACTAATCTTTCTCCAAGCAAGTCTGTTTTGCCCATGACAGTAATTGGTAAGGGATCTTCCTCTCCTTATCCAGACCTAAAACTTTTAAATTCTGTTTTCTCCTGCTGCCTTGTTGAGGGGAAAGAGAGAGCAGCTGGTAAGTGTCTGATCCTCAGCCAAGGTCTTTATGAGATTCTTTTTTTACATATTTTTAAGAAAAAAGCAATACAAATACCTAAAGAGGTAATGGAAAGGGAGGGGAGAAAGAAAACTTCAAAGAAAAAGTAATTTTAAATTTTCTTTCTCAAAGCACGCGCAATCAGAAAAACATTTATAAAGGACGGAAAAGCAGTAGCTGTTAGTCTGCACACACTTAAATAACAGAGGAATAAAAAAGATACTTAGGCTTGCACAATCAGATGGGACAAAATGAAAGTAAGGCACGATACAAGATGAAGGACCTATCCTGTCATTGCAACGCGTAGGCAAACTGCCCCATAAGCAGAGGCAGAAGCTCTGCTGCCTCAGACACACAGAGCTGCAAACTAAACACCAGAAAAATTCTGTCAGGTGGAGGAAAAACACCACCGACATGAAAATACACTGGAAGATCCAAGCTGTGTGAATTCATTCCACAACACTGAGGTTGAAAAGCTCCTAATACACCATGAGAGTTATCCTCTGTGCTGTAAAAAAATCTGATTTGTAAGGGAAGTTAAAGTGAGTTACTTCAGTAGATGCAGAATTCATGAAAACAGAAAAAATGTTTAATGTTTCAAAGAAAAAAGGCACACCTTGAAGTAATTTGTACAAGAAGCACATTTTGTGAGGAAATCCAGCTAAACTCCAATATACACCGATTTCTGCATTAGTAAAGCTTATAGTAAAAGCAATTAATACTCTGCTGCTCTCAAGGACAAATACTGTCTGTAGCTGAATAGTGCCTTCTTCCATCAGTAGAAATTTGCGTCAGCCTAAGAGATATCATTAATCCAGTTAATGCCACACATATTTAAAAGTAAGAGCCCTTGCTATCAACCAATCTACCATGATGCCCCGGACAGGCAGATTTTCAGGTCAGAAGAAACCACTCTAGGATCTTGTTTAAGTACCTGCATGATATAGGCTACTCTATTTTATTTGCCTTATCTAAATTGATTTATTCAAAGTCTGATGAACTTTTAAAAATTTTTTCTTAAATAACATTTTTTGGCTTTTTTTGTTTCTTTTTAACTGTGACAAAAGGTCAGCCTAATCAAATCTGAAATACATAAGCAGGCATATTTACAACAAAAGGGTTTTGCTTTCAGAGAAAGAATGGGCTATAAAACTACGAAGGTCTTTCTTGTTCACAAAATTGCATTTAAAATAACACACGCTAGAGTCACAGCTTCTGGTAGCAGATACTTTTAATATTGAACCAGAGCACAGTCTGCAACACTCAGCCCATAGGCTTTGGGTAACCTGTGCATAAATGAACCAGTGGAGAACCCTGAAAATCCTGACTGACTGTAAACCTTTTTCTTGTGAGGAATTACACAACTGCATCAGCTTCCATGTGCTGTTGCTCTTTGGTGTAAATGTGGTACCTTATATAAATAATTGCTTGGCCTATGATAAGTTTCTTAGATGGTCCACTCTCAGCACCCTTGCACAAACCATAATTTCAGGTTCATCTGTCTTACAGTTTTTATTTTTTTAATGTTACATACATCTTAAACATAAATCATATTTAAATTTATCTGTAGTTGAGGACTTCAATTTTATTTTTATTTCTTATTCTGCCACAAATTCCATACAGACTCAGTTACTTCTTGCACTGATTTATTTAAAATCTTCTATTGGGTATCACTACAAAGCTGGTTCATGTTAATAAGGCAACCAAACACACCATATCCTACTGATTCACGTAAATCCTCCAATTAACCTAGCTTCCTTCCTTGATAGACTGAAGCAATGCTTTTATGAGTAGCTCCTGCAGGCTGGTTACTGAAAATGGAACATACCACTTTGCATGTGTAGCCCTTTATAAATTATATATAAAGGTCAAATAAGTTATTTATTGGGTCTCTCTGTCCATTTTACATATGCCGCATTGTTTCAGTTTCGAAAGTCTGATTTTCAGCTGGTGTAAACTCAAACCAATTGACATATGTTAATGTACCATCAGCTGAAAAACCTGGAAAACAGTGAGAATGGTCATTCTATTCCATCAGCTCAGTCAAATGCAATTGTCTACCTGTACTCACTGATACCTTCTCTTCTGCAACACTCAAGCCTCATATGGATTTTTCTTAAATTCCTCCTCTTGAAGCTGACTTTTTTCTCATTTTTTTTGCAACTTTGCTTGTTCAAACACTGTTGATCACTGGATAGGTGACTCAACGCAAAGCTGCTTTTTCAATGATAGCCTGTCTCCATTTACTCAATTCCATAAATCAACGAAAGTCATAACGTCACAGTATCTGCTCAAACTCACCATGCCAAAACAGAGCTCTTCTCTTTCCTCCAGAATTGCTTATGCTTCTCTACGCAGTTCAGACATAGCCCAACATAATTTTGACCCCTTTTCCTCACCTAAGTCACCCACACAAGTCATGTTTGATACTACATTTTTTCTCACATTGCACCTAGGATGTTTTATTTTCTTTGTCCTCCTATTGCACCTTCACCAACCTAACTCACAGAGATGCCTGCACGCTGGCCTTACAGAGATCACACTCACTCCTTTCTGGTCCACGTAAGAGTCATCTCATACAGGATTTCCCTTGCTTCTCATCACAGCCTCACCTCTGAGTTCTCATCATCCTTACTTCTGAGATCTCCAGCTGCAGCAAATTAAAAGCAAATAGTCATGAAGGTATTATTCATGCCCCATTTGTTACATTTCTCACTGATATGGCCTCACTTCCCTCTATGCTTTGACTCGGTGGGATCACTCTCTGAAATGTTTAGAAAAGCTCCCCATGCCCTGCCAAGTGTTTCATGGAGGCACTCTTCTCCCTAAGGCAGCTCTCAGGTGTGCAAAGAGGAAGGAGCCAGGCTCTTAGTGACAGTCAATGAGAGGACAAGGGGCAATGGGTGCAAGCTGGAGCATAGGAGGTTCAAACTGAACATGAGGAAAAACTTCTCCACTGTAAGAGTTACAGAGCACTGAACCAGGCTGCCCAGAGAGGTTGTGGAGTCTCCTTCTCTGGAGACATTCAAAACCAGCCTGGACGTGTTCCTGTGTGACCTAGTCTAGGTGATCCTGCTCTGGCAGGAGTTGGACTGGATGATCTTTCGAGGTCCCTTCCAACTCGTGATTCTGTGTGTGTGTGTGTGTGATTCTGTGATAGTAGGGGATGCAGGTATGAAGCCCACATTCATCTAGCTGGAACTGCTGGAGGAAACAGGCTAGAAGCAGCCCAGCATCCTAATGCCACATGTAATGTAGCTGGAGCTTCATGAGGATGAAAGTAGAAGACAGCATGTCCCCGCATGGGGCTGGGGGCAGTGGAGCAGGGAAGCAAGTGCAAAGCTCCCAAGCAGTTCATAACCAAAGGATGACATGGGAGTGTTTCCCATCTCAGAGTAGCCAGGGCTGGGTGTGACCATGGTGCTGGGTCTGTCCTCAGCAGCATCCACTAGCTCCCACAGTCGTGGGGTTTATTTATCCAGCGGTGCCTGTGATGGACAGCCTCACCACAGTCCTGCATACAACCCTGCAGGGGGCTGTGCACAGGCTACTCAAGAGCCACAGGTTGGTTGGTCACTTGCAACTTTGATGGATTAATGCAGACAGCAATGGCTTAAATACCACAAATGCATTAAATTTAGACTCAGACAGGAGCAAACCTGTAAATAATGAGACATTTGCCTAGCATCAGTCTGACTCTACATATTACATCTGTTCTCACTGCTTTATGCATTTTTTAAGATGCAGGCTGCACTATATTCTGCATTTCTAAACGGCTCAATAAATTTTGGGTAATACTGGAATACTGATAGTAACAATAATTATTGCCCTACTCTTGCCTAAATTACTTATTGCATTAATAATTTTCCGTAGTATCAACACTCTGTACTAATGAAATTAACAACTTGTAGAAATCATTAGCAATTAAAATTTATTTGTATACTATTATTTGAAAATCTGAGAAATAACGTAGTACTAATTAGTGTATGCAGAACCCCTGAATAATGACTAAAGGATATTCATTTGTCTTTTCTTAATAATGCCATATTTCTCCAAAACCATGCAAAGGGTCCAATAAGAAATTAAATTCTATAGAAACAGTAATTTTCAGCACTATCCATTTTTTAATACAGTGCATCCAAACTCAAAAAGCAAGACATTACCCTCTGCCTTATGAATACTAAACTAGCATTCTGCATCTAAAGGTCTGGGTGGCTGTATTTTTATGAGAATTGCAGAATATTTAACGTGTGTTGTTATTTTTAAGTGGCCCAAACCTGTATTGCACGTCAGCAAACTTTACCTCAGTGTATTTTTTTTCCATAAAAACATAGCATCATAAACAACCTTCAAAACACAACTGTAATTTTTCAAACGGTTAAAACAGATAATTAAAAAATACGTCTCCCCTACTTTATCTCATTCAGGAAACACACAAATACATGTCTTCAAAGAGACTTCTTATAAATAAACACTTTGAGAGACTTACACATTTTTAAAAGGGCCTCTTTCACAAAAGTAATAGCAGCCATAAAGCCTTAATATGGCACTGGGTTTAGTTTACTCTGATCAGGGCTCAAATACCACAAATAGGCAATTATGAAGCTGAAATAGATTTACTAACAACTGGAGTCTGTAGGCTGCAAAATGAGGGAAGAGCAAAGCCTGGCTAGAGTACAAAGCAGGCCAACTCTGAGTTGGTGTACCATCTCTGATTTTCAGGCAAATATATTTTAGGGTTTCAACCAAAACCAGTACACACATAAGGCTATTTACACCAGGGTTTTCCTGTCATATACTCTATTTTCGGATCTGAACACAGGAAGTTTTTCTGTGCCTTTAAGCCAGCTAAGTGTTCCTGCTTTCAAATACGAGCAGCCTTCATGACCAACATGGTATATCAGCTTGGTGACAGATATTGGCACATTACAAAACCTCTTGAAAATACATGTCTGGGGAGAGGATGATGACAGAGATTTGCCACCACATGCAAGACAAGGAAAGATAACACTTGTAATTCAGTGTGCTTCAAATACTAATAATGCAGCAGTAATATCACATTGCCAGCCAATACAT
>NW_010176696.1:44007-44877 GCF_000695765.1 Mesitornis unicolor | reverse complement strand
ACTCTTTCTAGTACAGGGGAGCAGCACGGGAGTAGTATGGGGAGTATCTATAGTGTGGTATGACTATACCAAACTTTTTTAAAGCAAAGAAAGATACAAATTGGTGTCAGACACATGCCCAGAGCTATCCTTGGAGAATGCATGTGAAGAAAGATAACCGAAAATATTTTTAATTTACTGGGCGTAAACTACAAATTCTGAGTGATGATTAATTCACTGATTCATGAGAACAAAGTCCTCTGGTGAACATCACCAGTCCAGACTGACTTTCCAGGAGTGCTGAATTTTACATCTGGAACTCTGCATTATTGAAAATAGAGAGGAAAAAAATACAAAGCAAAAGCACAGGTGATCACGTTTCTTTGTGTCAGAACACATTTGAAAGTTCAAACCCGTATTTATTCCAGTGAATAACATGTATTTATATGTTAGCTATGCAATAATATATATTATTAGCTCCTGGAGAGCACCAGGACAGAAGACTAAAATCCTGCAGACTGGCTCCACTTCTTGCCATTATTTCATTCTAAACAAAATACAAATACATCTTTCCAACCTAACACATTTTAGGAGACAGGAGGAGAGCAGAGTAACTGTTTTGGACAGAGGCTGCTATTAGCATCTCCAATACAGTTTATTCCAAATTTGGTTCTATGCCTCTGTAAATCTTAGATCAGAATCAAGCCTTTAGGCATTAACTGAAATAAACAAAGTATGATACGTCAAATCTAATTATGCTATAAATATCCAAATAAGATCTAGATCTCTGAGGTAATTCTAAAAAGCCTCAGTGATGGAGAGGCAAATATGATTAAGTTTAAATGGCAAACAGCTTGTGAAATATGGGAAATAGCATTACATGTGAAAATA